>NW_011337114.1:144689-159224 GCF_000735185.1 Notothenia coriiceps
CCCCTTCCCCCCTCCGTCCCTAAGGAGTAACTGTAGCTGCTAATCTCAGTTTGCAGCCGGTGTGCCCCCCCCCCACAGATGTGGCATTCTGCGTGTCCAGGGAAAAGAAAGCGTTTCCCTTCCTGCTCTCAGTACCCTGCTGTAGTCTGTAAATAGAGCCTGTCAGCAGCCGCTCTGTAGGCCCCTATGGAGAACTATATCTGTCCCATCATGCAACACCCTTGCTACAACTTCCTGAAACAAACTACGGGGTGTTGAGCAAGAGATACGAGTGGGGTGTGGATAACATGAACAAGTGCTGTTTGTATATGTTATTGCAATTCTATCCACATGGCCTCACACTGACCGAACACTGAGATAAAGCTTTAAAGTGCAGATTAATGTCCCGCACTGTTGTCAAAGTAACTCTTAATAAATACGTAGTGAGCATTTTTATTAGCATATTCAATTTTGACAGATACTGGAAAAGCAAAGAGTTAAAGGTGCTAGTTAGTGAAGGGATGGAAGATTCATGCTAAGCACCACTCTCACAGATAATTGAAAATTAAAAAAACATTAAAAAAAATAGGTAACTGCATTTGAAAAAAAGAGTGATAAATGAACCCTTCTGTTAAAGGAGAACATGGACATCAAGTCATCGATTTAGGAAAACGAGCAGCAGCAATACAACTGATGTGAGAAAGAGGCCACAGACCAAATTAATATAACATTTTTATATTATTAAGTGTTTTGAGATATGTTTAAATACCATCAAATGCCAAATGTCCAGTATCCAAAATCCCATGTGACATAATCAAATCAATGTTCAGCTAAGTCACTGTTTGAATATTACATTACATGAGATGCAAAAACAAACCATCAATTAAAAGTTAGTTACTTTTATCATGTGTGTATTTATATAGGATAGGATTGTATTTATATATATATATATTTATATACCTAATACATATAAAAACTAAAATAGTTTAATTACAATAGGCTCATAATCAAGGCAGCATTGTATATCTAACATAGTTTTGCATCGTATGCATGCTTACTGTAGGTATTGCAACTTGTGCGATATTGATATAGTGAGGTTTGATCAAGAATAGCAGCAGCTCTGTAAGGCATCTGAGCTAAATGCTAACGTCTGCATGCTAACATGTTCACAGTGATGATGCTTTAGTGCGTTAGCCTGCTTATCATGTTAACCTTCTTATCTTATTTTGTAGGTTTAGATCATAAATCGAAGTATTGGACACATTTTTTTACCTGAAGGTGTCTCTAACTGAACCTAATGACGATGCCATCCAATATAATAATTCTGGAGATAGAACCTTCATCATGTTTATGTGAGGCAGAATGAACAGACTGTGTGTGTGTGTGTGTGTGTGTGTGTGTGTGTGTGTGTGTGTGTGTGTGTGTGTGTGTGTGTGTGTGTGTGTGTCGCGCGTGCGTGTGTGTGTGTGTGTGTGTGTGTGTGTGTGTTTTCAGTGCATGCCTGATAGCTAATCCCAATGACTTAATGTGTGCACATCCTTTAGCTGGTGACTATTATCCATGACAACATCAATCAATCGTGTTGCACCCAAATGCCAGAAGGCAGGGGATAAAGCGAAATCAATTGCAGTAGGGGGACCGTGCATTAGCTCTGGGCATATACTAGCATGGAAATGAGCCCATTATGGAATATCAATAGGGGGATGGATATCATTATCTGTGAGTCTGTCAGTGTCTTATTATCAATCAATGCTTGTGTCAATTTACATGTACTTTAATGTACTCAAGAATTGTGGATATACTGTAGCTTAACATTTAACTTAACAATCTCCTATCANNGGTCAGGAGGAATTTTGGACCATTCCTCTTTGCAAAACTGTTTCAGTTCAGCAATATTCTTGGGATGTCTGGTGTGAATCGCTCTCTTGAGGTCATGCCACAGCATCTCAATTGGGTTGAGGTCAGGACTCTGACTGGGCCACTCCAGAAGGCCTATTTTCTTCTGTTGAAGCCATTCTGTTGTTGATTTACTTCTGTGCTTTGGGTCGTTGTCCTGTTGCATCACCCATCTTCTGTTGAGCTTCAATTGGTGGACAGATGGCCTTAAGTTCTCCAGCAAAATGTCTTGATAAACTTGAGAATTCATTTTTCCGTCGATGATGGCAATCTGTCCAGGCTCTGAGGCAGCAAAGCAGCCCCAAACCACGATGCTCCCTCCACCATACTTCACAGTTGGGATGAGGTTTTGATGTTGGTGTGCTGTGCCTTTTTTTCTCCACACATAGCGTTGTGTGTTCCTTCCAAACAACTCAACTTTGGTTTCATCTGTCCACAGAATATTTTGCCAGTACTGCTGTGGAACATCCAGGTGCTCTTTTGCAAACTTCAAACGTGCAGATCAGAACACATTTTATGACCAACTTATGCAGAAATCCAGGTAATTTCCAAAGGGTTCACATACTTTTTCTTGCAACTGTATATATTTGAAATGTTATTTCATGAAACTGAGCATAGAAACGATACATAGTGGTAAATATGTTTATATTAAACAGATTGGATCTAAAAAATAGTTTATAATGAGTAAACAAAGTACAGCTGAGACTGATGGGAATGTTTTTGATTTTCATCTTTAACAGATGAGGGGGTTCAGGGGGTCGCCAATTCATCTGGCGGAAAAAAATTATCTGTTTCCTGCCATTCTGGTGTTCGTGTTTGACAAAGATTATTCTGCGTCTGCATGCATTATGTCCCAATAATGCTATCATATGAGTTCAGATTAGGCATATGGCTCTTAAAAAATGATTATGTGCCTTGGTCCCTCTTGAATTTACCACAAATTCCATATCCCCACCTCAATATAATTAAGTCCAACTACCAGAAAAAAAAAAAAAATTCTGGCGCCACCTTTGCTATCATGTAAAGGAATTTAAGGTAGCATTAACTCATATTGCCTCGCCAACTACTAACCATCTCCTACTGCCATATGTACACATCTCTGTTGGAAATGAGTATTGCTTTAAAGAATGCAATTTCAACTTTAAGTGCTCTCCATAAACCCTTTCTTCCATAAATATGACTAACACTAAAACAGCACGGTTATTTTAGATGAAGAAAAAATAGGCTTTTCTAAGCTTCTGCAACATTGAGGATAAAATGCATTAAAAATACAATCGACTGAATGTAATAAGAAGAAAGTAATGTAAAAAACTGGGACCATATGGCACTAAAGGAGATTTAACAAAGTCATATTTGGTAGGCCTACATTTTACAGCTTTCCTGCTTTAAAGGTCACATCTCTGCAGTTCAGGCTACTAAATGTAATGTTTTTCACATGCGCTCAATTTAAGATTACAATATTTCCATGAGCATTTGAAGGCAGCATAATCACTGCAGCTTTGCCGCCCAACCCTCCCATGGTCTTACTGAGGGTTGTTACAGAGCTGGTTGTGTTTTCTTTGTGCGGCCAGCCCTTGCTATCACATTACTGCACACATGCTGATGCGGCAGCTCTGGAGCCCAGCCGTCCACACAGACCAACAATGGAGTTAAACAAATTACTATTTCAATTTAAGTAATGCCACATTACAGTTTCCAATCACACACAGAAGTCTTTACTTTTGTTATCACCCGTTCTAAATATAAGATTAAAGTTGAATTATCTAGGAAAACCATCCCGGCACTGCAGTCGCCCGTGATTAATTTTCATAGAATTAGTCATCGTCCCCGCACACATCGCGCGGAGATCAGACTACACACGGCAGAAAAGTTGTCTTTGCCTCGAGGAAATATTCTCTCAACTTTGATTTAATCAAGGGACAAGGAGAAGGCAGGGAAATTAAGTTGAGTCTCTAATGTTAAAGGCTAAGAGGATGCAGTTGACAATTTTATGGCTAAGTAATATAGTGGTGTTAGTTTTGCTACAGAGTAGGCTAATAAGCAGATGAATAAATATAATTTTTGAAAGGAATGCAATGGATTGTGAGTTGCTGTATATTACCTGGCACATAAATCATACTCCTCTTAGGCAGTGTGCTCTCTCACTGTCAGAGTTTCCAATAACACTACTGCCTCTTTTGTCAGGGAAACCGAATAGATTTGACAACAATGCCTCTGCAATATGTTCACTCAATAAAATTAGGAACCTTTCAAACAGGGTTGGAGTGGGGAATGGTGCAGAATCTCAAGCTGCCAGTATGCTTTATCAGAACTGCTTGTCAAACAGTTTAAGAAACTACTTTATCCTTCGATAACTTTTTTTCACTACGAACTAGGGATGTAACGATACCAAAAACTCACGGTACGATAATATTGCGATAAAAAAGTCCACAGTACGTTATTTATCGCAATTTTTTTATTTCTTTATTAAATAATAAATCTGATTTGTACAGCATTTTAGTAGGATAGTAGTATTTAAAAGTATTAAAGTGTCAACAATATAATAAACAGACCCTGCAATAGAATAAATAAAGTTTCACTTTAGTTTTTCAAGTAACTCAACTCTAACTCACTAACTCACTCACTCAGCATCATCAAGGTTATCTTTTAGTAATATGAGCATGTCCACATTTCCAGGTAGAAGCTGGGATGTTTGGGTGTTTACAATATCCCCTGCTGAAAATGTCAGAAAAAGTGAAAGAATGGGAGGTAAATATCCCCAAATCTCAAAATTGTATTATATTTTGTGTGTTTGTGGTCCTCTTTCAGTTGAGACACTGTAGGTGAAGGATGCTTCAGGAAAAGACCAAACACTGGATGTCTTTCAGTCGCCAACATGTGTTTTCGAGACACTGATATTAACGGGGAAATCCTGCAGGACTCAAATGCCTCGTCGGGGGTATGGCTGCCTTACCCCCGGTCTGCATGTTGTTTCTCTTTCAGAAACATAGAGGACTGTTTGTATTATACGATCACAGACACGCTGCAAGCGGTGTCCGCCAAAAGTCGAGTCCAGTGTCTATGGAGTGTCATTTTTATTTGTTATATTTTGGGAAGATTGAAAATCGGTAGGGAAAGCCAGCAGGAAAGGATGCACGACCTCCTTATTTTGTGGGAATCTGACCTAGGAACGAAAGAGATAGAGGAAAAGAAGTTTCAGCCCGCGACTGTCTCCCCTGGGTGTGATCAGTCGATGTCAACGGGCTGGTCTGGGACCACCGAAAGGACGGACAGGCGGTTATAAAATAGAAGACACCTTATCCAGTTCAAGTCAAACACAAACCCATGTCGGATTTCTCCACAGGGACGGACGCTGCTGTATCCGACCGTTTTTTTCTACACATTAGACACCATCTGAAGGACTGTTTAGGTTTGTATGCGAAATTGTTAACGGATCGAACATGAGACTGTTGTAATGTGATGTCTCTGACGAAAACAATACTGTAAGAGTTCAATTTACTAGGATTTTGTTAGTTGTTTAGGTATATATTGCGTTATCAAGTTTCCGTTTTACTTTTGAACACCAGGTCACAATTAAAGTAGTTGCTTTTGATGCTGCTTTTTACAAAGCAGTCTACCTGGAAAAAATGTACGATTCTGCTCTGCTCGGATTTTTATGTACCCTAACAGTAAGACTTCAGATATGGTCTTGATGACTGCTTTTACATATAAATCAAAGCACTGTGTCTTTTGCTCTGCAGCACATGATCTTACACAGCAATATGATTCACCACCCTGGATTAAGGCATTAGATTAAAGTTTTACGGTCCTGATCTGGGGTGCGTACAGGCAGAACAGACAGTTTTTACGTTAGAATGCAAAGATTTGAACGTTATAGTAATAGGCGTTGAGAGAAGTAAGATCTTCTCGCTAGAAGGGACACAGGAGAGACACACGCCCCCTCCGTCCCGGATATGTACTGAAGGATCGATCGCTCTCACACGTGTGTATAAAAACTTCTCAATCATTTTCGATTTGTTCTATTTTAACTGGAGATCCTACTGAATATAATATATAAAATCTGTTTGGGTTTACATGTTCACTCATTCATTCTCTCACTTTACCACGAATGTTTAAAGTTGTGAACTCAGTGACAGCGTAACTAAGGTTTAACTAGTACGCTATCTACGATAAACCGACTCTATCTTAACCAAATTTCGTCTCATGGTTTGTAAAACATATTTTCGAACTGGACGTTGCAAGACTCAAAAGCAGCGTGATGCATGATCTAGATTTGATACGTATCTATTTATTCTGATTTTACTACTGATTTTGATTCGAAAAAGCAGATTTTGATTCTGATTTTATTTTTTAACCGACGGGTTTTACTTGTGAACAACACCAGTTATCTCTATGAGAAACCGAAAAAAAAATCGACTACATGTGTAGACACCTTGTTTATGTGGCCCGCATTGTATAACGAGCAGATTTAAGGATTAGGTTATATGCTCTTGGACTGTGTTTATGTTGTCGACAGTGCAGCGAGACGTCTTTCCAACAACGTACTTTGGTTCTAAAACTAAAGAAGTTAAGAGCTCTGCGGGAGATATACCTTGACCGCTGGTTATATTTCCATTTAGCCTGATTAGGACATCGTCAATTTGGTTTTTGCCTTTCAAGTTTTACCGACGTTGAGGGACAACACAAATGACATGACAAAACATACAGAGTGGTACGAAACATACGGATGGTTTTAAAGGATACAGCTGCACTTTCAACTCTCTTCCCTTCAAAGTCTGAATACGCTTATGACCAACACCCTCACTGAAGTCGTTATTGCGACACGCTCGGGATAGCCTTCAAAGTCCAGCTTTGTAGGGGATCGGGATTAATCTACACCAGTGGCTTCAGGAGGGGGAAGGCCCTGAGGTACCCTGGCATAAAGCCTTTGTAATACAATAACTTCAGTTACCTTCTCTCTTTCTAATAGAAAAGCTAGGGCAAACTTAACCACGGTCCTTTAATGTGAGTACTACAGACAGTTAAAATTTTTCTATTAAAAAAGGTCAGTTTTTATTTTACACAGCATTCGACACTTCATTTTAAAAACAAACATCACTTTGCGAATTACTTGATTGTAGAGACCAGAGTAGAGCCGTCTGAGAGTGTTGTTGTGTGGCAGTGGCTCTACCGGTTAGTGACAAGGAAGCAGTTTTTTCACCACTGGTGGGAGTGATAGTTGTGTTATTTGTCAGGTCTCTTACAGTACGGTTTTCGCCGAACGGACGGACGGAATGAAACTAGAGAGACTTGATGGACCTGAAAATTACAAATTAACAGTTGTCATGGACGGTTGGGATGGGCTAAAACCTGCATGACGATATGCAAAACCTGTACAAAGATTTGGCCGGATNCAGAGTTCATGGTGGAGTCCTCGGGCGGACGGCCCGGAGGCAAGGCAGAGTTCATGGTGAAGTCCTCGGCTGGGGAACTCAGGAGACCGGGCTCAAGGGCAGGAGCTGGCGGAATCCCCGGCGGGCCAGGCGCAGACGAGACCCCGGACGAAACCTGGGCCGGCGCCAGTGGGACCCACGACGGAGCAAGGACCGGTGCCGACGGGACCCGAAACAGGACAGGACACGGTATCGGCAGGAAACCCGGCGGAGCAGGTCTCGGCGGGACCCCCAACGGAACAGGACATGGAGCCGGCAGGACCCCCGACGAAACAGGCACCGGAAGGGCATAGGGTTGGTAGGACCCCCGGCAGAACAGTAGTCGTCGGGGCCTCCCACGGCACAGGACATAGGGTTGGCAGGACCCCCGGCAGAACAGTAGTCATCGGGGCCTCCAACGGCACAGGACATAGGGTTGGCAGGACCCCCGGCAGAAGAGTAGTCGGCGGGACCTCCAACGGCACAGGACATAGGGTTGGCAGGACCCCCGGCAGAAGAGTAGTCGTCGGGGCCTCCAACGGCACAGGACATAGGGTTGGCAGGACCCCCGGCAGAACAGTAGTCATCGGGGCCTCCAACGGCACAGGACATAGGGTTGGCAGGACCCCCGGCAGAACAGTAGTCGTCGGGGCCTCCAACGGCACAGGACATAGGGTTGGCAGGACCCCCGGCAGAACAGTAGTCGTCGGGGCCTCCAACGGCACAGGACATAGGGTTGGCAGGACCCCCGGCAGAAGAGTAATCGGCGGGGCCTCCAACGGCACAGGGCATAGGGTTGGCAGGGGCAGAAGAGTAGTCGGCGGGGCCTCCAATGGCACAGGGCATAGGGTTGGCAGGACCCCCGGCAGAAGAGTGGTCGGCGGGGTTTCCAACGGCACAGAACATAGGATTGGCAGGACCCCCGGCAGAAAAGTAGTCGGCAGGCCCTCTAACGGCACAGGACATGGAGTTGGTAGGACCCCCAGCGGAACCTCCAACGGACCAGGACATTGGGTATGGACTTGAGAGGGAACTTGAGAGGAGACTCGAGAGGGAACTCGAGAGGGAACTTGAGAGGAGACTCGAGAGGGAACTTGAGAGGAGACTTGAGAGGTGCCTTGAGAGGGAACTCGAGAGGAGACTTGAGAGGTGACTTGAGAGGGCACTCGAGAGGTGACTTGAAAGGGAACTCGAGAGGTGACTTGAGAGGGGACTCGAGAGGGAACTTGAGCGGGGACTCGAGGGGGAAACTGAGAGGTGGCTTGAGAGGGAACTCGAGAAGAGACTCGAGAGGGGACCTGAGAAGGAACTTGACAGGGGACTCGAGAGGAGACTCGAGAAGGGACTTGAGAAGGAACTTGACAGGGGACTCGAGAGGGAACTTGAGAGGGAACTTGAGAGGGAACTTGAGAGGGGACTCGAGAGGGGACTCGAGAGGGAACTTGAGAGGAGACTTGAGAGGACTCTCGAGAGATGACTTGAAAGGGAACTTGAGAGGAGACTTGAGAGGGCTCTCGAGAGATGACTTGAAAGGAAACTCGAGAAATGACTGGAGATGGAATTTGAAAAAGACCTTGACAGGGGACTCGAGAGGGGACTTGAGAAGGAACTTGACAGGGGACTCGAGAGGGGACTTGAGAAGGAACTTGACAGGGGACTCGAGAGGAGACTCGAGAGGGAACCTGAGATGGAACTTGAGAGGTGACTTGAGAGGAGACTTGAGAGGTGATTTGAGAGGGCTCTCGAGAGATGACTTGAAAGGGAACTCGAGTGGGGACTGGAGAGGGAACTTGAAAAGGAACTTGACAGGGGACTCGAGAGGAGACTTGAGACGGTCGATAAGCCGACAGGGCACAGGAAGCTGGCATCGGCCGAAGAGCCAGTACTGGAGCCGAAACTGGAGTCGGGACCATGGCTACTGGGGCCGGTAGTGAAGCCGGAACCATGGCTGCTTGGGCCGGCACTGGAGCAGTCCGCAGGTGAGGGATCAAACTATTCATCTTTTCAGCCAGCTGTTGCAGCTTTGTAGAGATGTCTTCCTGAATCTCTGCCTGGCGTCTTCTTGTATTCTCTGGGTGGCCATACCCAGCTGTTCCTCGTGGTGAAACACTTTCACGCCGTGTGCTGACAGGGCGGCGTGAAGTGTTCTTGGATCGGCTGGGTCCATAATGGTCAGTTTGTTCTGTTACGAACTCAGACACTCAGGATGTAGGACCCAATTGCATGACCCGGGAGACCGAGGTAAAGTATTGGTTAGATACTTTATTTTTCCAAATCAAGCAAGACTAACAAAAAATGGTCACTATCGAATCTCAGTTTGAGATGACAAAAAATGAGAACAAAATGAAATCGCTCACGTAGTGAGGAACAAAAACTTATTAAAAGCACAAAGAGAGCATAGACCTGACTGTGGCAAGAGATAAGAGTAAAGCACTGAACATGACAAGAGACGAAAACGAACTGACACTGAACACTGGGAGACAGGGGAATTTAAACACATGACAATAAGACACAGGTGGGAATAATCAGGGGCGGGACTGACGCTGATTGGCACAGGTAACACAGAAGGGGTGACAGGTGAAAACAATCAGGAAATTAGACACACCAGGGAAACTAACGACAGACAGGAAAACACAGGGAAAAAAGACCAGACAATATACAGGGTGGAAAACATGACATGGAGAACAGAAAATCACCCACTACCAGACACACAAACTTAAAACCGTGACACTTATTGACTTTCAATCTGCATATTTTATTCACACTCTGGAGAAATTTGACAAACTTATTATTTTGGGATTTTAGACCTTGTTCTTTAATAGAAAACTCCTGGATATTTTAAATAGCTTTCATATCATTTGACCAAATTACTTCAAATGACATTACTACACTGAAAAGTAGAAGTTCACCTCTTTCTCTTACATGTTCACCTATTCATATATTAATATTAATTTGCAACCATTAGCACAGTTTTAATGGAGATCTTCTCTTCAATAACTTCTGTGTCATGTAACACAATGATTGTAAATCCATTCAAACTTTTTATGTCAACCTTAATATTGTATTTTTTATAAAATATATTTTCAGGGTAGAATGTACTTGTCTTATAAAATGCATTCAGACATTAAAACTAGGGAGTATTTCTAATATTTAAAAAACATGTCTTATATACATTGCAGCACTTGAAGTATATACAATATTATTACAATATTACAAATCCTTCATATGATGAATAAAGACACAGAGATGTGGTGAATATTTGGTTAATAAATGTCTTTATTTGGCTTTGAAAGGAATATTACTGCATGAGATAGCAGCATGTAAGTCACAGTTGTATAGCAGAGGTCTGGAGAGCCAGAACTCCTCAGCCTCCCCAGAAACAATTGAGATGAAGAAGGGGAACACATGTTTTGTTTTCACTTTCAGACATGGTTAAGGCAATTCTTTTTTAAATTGAACACACAACAAGCAAAACATCTATCCCATCCAGCAGATATTCAAGCTCGAAGAGTCAGGCCATGCATTCATGCCCGTTGGTTGATTCATTTGTCAAAAAAGAAAGCAGAGGAAAAGGAGAAATTATGTTGTTTACAGCAAAGTGATAAGGAAGGGGTTAAGGTGAAAATAGCCCTTAAATGCTACTCTTTACCCGGCGACATCTGCCACTTCACTGAGGGCTGTCAGTGTCACCTTCAGCTGTCCGACACCCGCAGCCTCACATCTACCTACGTTCATTTATCTAGCAAAATTAAACAAAAGCACTGTTCACAAGGAGAACGAAAAAAGGGCTTGGAGATAAATATGAATACTCTGACAGGGGGCTAATTGACAAATGAATCAATCAAAGAATCAAAAATATATATATTTATATAGCGTCAATTTAAACTCTACATTCCCTGGTGGAGAAGCTGAAGGAAATACCCTCCAACCTCTTACAACACATTCGTATATATACAGTTTTTCTGAGCTCCGATTTGCCGTTATTGCCGTGCTGTGACACTGCCGTGAATTAAATAAAAGGCTTTAATGGTAACTGGTACGTTTTCGTGGTGGGATGCAGAAGAGTGAAAACATGTATCTTGCTGTGTTTATGTGCAGAAGCGTTTTTCCTTTTTGCTTCCCAACATTCAAGAATGAGCTGGTAGAGCTGTGATACAATCTTTTACTTTCAGTACTGCCGAACTTTTATATGTAAAAATTAAATAGCACCGTAAAAGTTGGACTGGCTGTGCGTTTGTCTCAAAGTCTGTGTGCTGACTCGAGAAGGTTTTTTGATTGCTCTTACTGTAAATAATCATCGTGGAGAAAAAACCATTGTAGCATCATGCTAGCTTAAACAATCATGATGACCCTCTTCTGCCATTTGAAATACTTGTTCTCAATCTAATAGCTTTTGTACTACTCACGTCTGAATTACAGAGCAAACAGAGACAGTTAAACTAGGTGGGCGTGATGCGTCTGGAGCGTGATGAAGAGTGTGATGTGTTTTTGGGAATGATGAAGATTTAGCAGTTTAGCTCTTGGTGGTCTTGTTGGTGGAGCCCTCCTCCTTCTTCTTCTCCTTTTCCTTCTGCTTGTCATCCTCATCATCTTCTTCCTCATCCTCTCCCTCAGCATCATCTCCCTCCTCTGCCTCCTCTTCGTTCTCGTCTCCCTCCTCTCCCTCTGCCTCGGCCTCTGCCTCCTCCTCTTCATCTTCAGCCTCTTCCTCTTCCTCCTCCTCGGGCTTGGCTTCAGACTTCCTGTAGGATCCGAGGTTGTAGCTTCGGGCCGACATGTAGGAGAAGCCGGGGTATCCGGACTGAACCATGGCGCCGCTCACAGTGCTGAGGCGGCACTCTTCACCTTCCAGAAGCTTCCTGTACGGACAGAACAAAAAACATTTCATACTTTTAGTTTGAAAAACACAAGAAAAGATCAAAAATTGTCTTAATGCACATTATTTAATTTCAAATTGTGTTCTTGTACATATCATATAGTCTATTGACATGTATATAGACTTCTTGCACTATATTTTATTTTGTATTTTTGTATGTTATTATATATGTTGCATTGTTGGAGGAGCTCGGGTCAGAAGAATTTCCTTGCCCTCTGGTTAGATATGACACTTAATGTATGCATAATAAATAATATCAATAATAAATTAATTTTCAACATATTTTTGCTTCTGATTTGTAATTGTTCTTTTTTGTGTTGTACTTTAAACTGTTTTTGTTTGTTTTGTGTACGCCCTGTTACTGTATCATTTCTTAAAATACAAAAAACAGATAGACAGGCGACAAGAGTTGACCTCTGGTGTCGTTGCTATAATTATCTCACTGTGTCGATCCGAGGGATCAAATGTCACCGCAGTATCAGTGGCAACACCTCGGATGTCTGTTTTGGTTTATTTTCCCGAAACACAATCCCAGATATATTATTGTAAGGTTTAACTTCATCTATCCGATTACAGCATACATTTATTTTGTTGATAGCTTACTGGGAATTGTGGAAATGAGAGACAAGCAACAAGGATCATTTCTGTAACAATCGGAGTCCCTATGTACGTTTTTAAAGGAGGCTTTGAATGTCTACTCTGATTTTATGATGTCTTCAACCAGTGAATAAGGAGATTTAAGAGTTAGTCTGTTTTTAATTAAATCCCCTGGTTGTGTGCAGCCACACAGAGCAGCTGATATTTGTATTGAAAATGTTGTTATTGAAAGCCTAAACACCAACAAATATGTTCGTAAAGCAGAATATTATGTGAGGTATTCTGCTTTTAAACGGTGTGATCACATTTATCTTTGTTCAATACATTGTGACAATGGAGTTTACACAATATGGGGTTTTTGGAAATGGTTGAATCACACAAGTCTGTGTCCTGCTAGTAAGCCATCACTGAAATCTAATTCTATAATCGTAGAAAACTGTTGATGAAGCTTCGAAACACATCAAAGCTCCTCAGGCTAGTTTAATCACTGACCTGTAGGCAGCGATCTCGATGTCCAGGGCCATCTTCACGTTCAGCAGGTCCTGGTACTCACGCAGGTGACGGGACATCTCTCCCTTGGTGCTGCGCAGGGCGGACTCCAGCTGCTGGATGGTGTCCTACACACACACACACACACACACACACCGTCAGACACTCAGTCCACCGTGTCCTTGAGACTTGATGCCCATATAAACGTCTGCCATGTCTGTCAGTATGTGATAAAACACCATATGTGTTATCTGTCTCTTACAGTATATCCTACTTTGAGCCTTATGGTGCAGATATGGTTTTAATATTTGTTTTATTTAGTATTCATTTTCCGTCAGGCTTCATGCATTATTTTTAAAAGAAAAGTGTGCAGAATTTCTAGTATGAAAGGTGATAACAAATAAAGTGTATTTATGTTTATTTTATTAACTTTTCTTTTTAATGACTGTTTTTAAATGCCATTTTCTTAATGTCTTTCATTTTTTTAAAGCACTTTGAATTGCGTTGTGTTGGAAGGTGCTATATAAATAAACTTGCCTCGCCTATAATTATAATTTGTTCCTTTTTATAACTGTCTATAAGTGAACCTTTATGCCTCATATTTTTGCCATATCTCCCTCGCCTGGATAAATACAAACTATCCAAATGAGTAAAACACTTTTAAACGTACCTGCATATCTCCCATCTCGTTGTTGTGGCGGTCCTCCATCTCGGCGATCTGCCTCTCCAGGGCCTCATTGTGGCCCCTGAGGGCCTCGATCTCCAGGGTGCGGGCCTGCACCTGCCTGCGGTACTCGCTCAGCTCCTCCTTGGAGTGCTTCACGGCCTCCTGGTTGCGAGCAGCTGCCTCTGTCACACTGTTGAACTTGGAGCGGTACCAGTCCTCAGACTGGGCCGTGTTCCTGGCCGACAGAGTCTCGTACTGAGCCCGGATGTCCTTCAGCGCCGCCGTCAGGTCCGGCTGCTTCATGTCCATCTCCACCGACACCTGTGAGGGACAGAGGGGTTTATTTAAAGGTCCCCTATTATACTGTTTTTCATCAACATATTATAGCTCTCAGATATATACAAACATGTCTCTGAAGTGTTTGGCTCCAAGTACCAAACAGATCATTGCAGCATTACCCATAATCCCCTCCGTTTCAGCCCTGTTTCCAAAGTGCTGATTCTCTGTCTGTTACTTTAGATGAAAATAAGGAGCCCCTCCCCACGCCCCTCTGAGAGAGATTTGGTTAAAAAGAACACAATGGTGCTCTAGGAGGAGATTCAGGTGATAAGGTGGGGGGT
>NW_011337114.1:159231-177549 GCF_000735185.1 Notothenia coriiceps
TTACCATGGAGATCTAGCCTGCTAAAAAGAGAACCAGCTTCGTAGGACCAGAAACCCCGACTTTTCCCTGAAGTTAGCCGGCTAAGCGAAAATCCTGCTTCGTAGTATACCCCCCTGTACTACAAAGCTGGTTCAACCTAACCTGGATATGTTTGAGTTAGCCGGTTGGCCTAATCCAAAACATACGCGCTCTCGCTAAACTGTACTACGACGCGGGTTATCAAGTGGATCGCTCAAGCCAGCCGTGTCCTATTAAGTTAGGTGCGCGTTCACATGAAAGGGGTGGTATTTGGAGCATTCGACCTAGATAGGACACACCCCTCTGAGAGATATTTGGTTAAAAAGAACACAATGGTGCTCTAGGAGGAGATTCAGGTGATAAGGTGGGGGGTGGGGGTGTTACCTTGGTTGGTGATTGGCTAATGGTTACACAAGCCAAACAAATCGGCTGTAAAGCGTCTTTGAGCACCTGAAAAAGCGCTTTGAAATTAAATGTATTATTATTATTATTAAGTGGCCAAAATCTGATCAGCTCGTTTTCAGACAGGTTTTTATATAAATAGATCAGGAAAAAACTTTTTTTCCTGATCTATTTATATAAAAACCTGTCTGAAAACGAGCTGATCAGATTTTGGCCACTTAATAATAATAATAATACATTTAATTTCAAAGCGCTTTNACAGCCTGCCACAGCGGCAACTGCAACACCGGCAACACCGGCAACACCTGCAACACCGGCAACACCGCAACACCTGCAACACGGCAACACCGCAACCCGCAACAGCTGCAACACCGGCAACACCTGCAACACCGGCAACACCTGCAACAGCAGCAACACCGGCAACACCTGCAACAGCGGCAACACCTGCAACACCTGCAACACCGGCAACACCTGCAACACCGGCAACACCTGCAACGCTGCAACAGCTGCAACACCGGCAACACCTGCAACACCGGCAACACCTGCAACAGCAGCAACACCGGCAACACCTGCAACAGCGGCAACACCTGCAACACCTGCAACACCGGCAACACCTGCAACACCGGCAACACCTGCAACACCTGCAACAGCAGCAACACCTGCAACAGCGGCAACCGCTGCAACAGCGGCAACAGCTGCAACAGCGGCAACACCTGCCACAGCGGCAACAGCTGCAACAGCGGCAACAGCTGCCACAGCTGCAACAGCGGCAACAGCTGCAACACCTGCAACAGCGGCAACACCTGCCACAGCGGCAACAGCTGCAACAGCGGCAACAGCGGCAACAGCTGCAACACCTGCCACAGCGGCAACAGCTGCCACAGCGGCAACAGCGGCAACAGCTGCAACAGCGGCAACAGCGGCAACAGCTGCAACAGCGGCAACAGCTGCAACAGCGGCAACACCTGCCACAGCGGCAACAGCTGCAACAGTTTCAACAGCGGCAACAGCGGCAACACCTGCCACAGCAGCAACAGCTGCCACAGCGGCAACACCTGCAACAGCGGCAACAGCTGCAACAGCGGCAACACCTGCCACAGCTGCAACAGCGCCAACAGCTGCCACCGCGGCAACAGCTGCCACAGCTGCAACACCTGCAACAGCTGCAACAGCGGCAACAGATGCAGTTCCCCGTGAAGATGGCAGGATCATTGGCGGTTATGAGTGTTCGCCTCACTCTCGTCCATACATGGCCTCCCTCAACTACGGGTACCACTTCTGTGGCGGGGTGCTGATCAACAACCAGTGGGTGCTCTCTGTTGCCCACTGTAGGTACAAGTAAGTAAACATTGATGGGTTTTAAATAAATAAATAAAATATGCATTTTGGAATTTGTTCCAAAGGTCTTTAGTTTTTTTTATAGATTATCTTGCTAGACATTTATGCATTTTTTTGTCTTCATTTAAAAAAAATCTAAATATCAATCAATGAGCATGTATCGCAGACATGTTAAATGTGTGTTTTGCTTTAAATATTTAAAAAAAGAGTGTGGTCTTTGAAAAATGCAGAACATTTAGAGATTAAGAGTGTTGTAGAGATATTAGAAAACAGAATAGTGAAAGCTTTCACTGCTTCCACTTATTTCTATAACGTTGTACCTCCTCTCTCAGTCCCTATTCCATGCAGGTCATTCTGGGCGATCACAACTTGCGAGTGTTTGAGGGAACAGAGCAGCTCATGAAGTCCGGCACCATCATCCAGCATCCTAGGTGAGGGAAACATTTAAAAATCCCCCTCTTCTTCTCTTTGAATACCCAAAATTGGAGAGGAACAGCTGCCGTCTAAAGCGTGTTTTGTATTTTCTGTATGCAGCTATGACTACCAGACTCTGGATTTCGACATCATGTTGATCAAGCTGTACCACCCAGTGGAGGTGACGGAGGCGGTCGCCCCCATCCCGTTGCCCACAAGGTGCCCCTATGGGGGGCTTTCCTGCTCTGTGTCCGGCTGGGGTAACACCAACCTTGGAGGAGACGGTGGGTTGATTATTATGTGTTGTATTGTACAACTTAACAACAGACTTATAGGTCACCTATTATGCAAAATCCACTTTTCCATGTCTTTTATGCATAAACATGTGTCCCCTGAGATTCTGAATGTTTCAGGACAAAAATGTTGCTCACATTATTTCCTGATCCTTTTATATAAAAACCTGTCTGAAAATTAGCTGATCAGATGTTGGCCACTTTTTTTCCTTATTTATTTATACAGGTGTAAAATCTCATTGAGACAAAAGGTCTCATTTTCAAGAGAGACCTCTTCAGTGGTACCACACAAAGTTACAGACAGACAGGACACTAAACACAGAGGCAACACACACTCAAGGGGCGGGTGGGCGGTTTTTTCCGACAAGTTTTCCGAGTAAGGGAAGTAGAGGTGGATGCCGCAACACTCACCTTCCAGGCGTAACTCGAACTACGTTTTCGTTCATGGCAGGTGCCAACGTCGGTTCTCCTAACTAGACGCATAAGCGACCACACGTGTTCTTTGCCGTCTGAAGTAACAACGGGGTGATTTCATCCCCACTCGACAAATTATTCCTCCGTCAACTGCCGAGTCAACACAAACGGCCCTCGTATTAATAGAATAGGTGGTACAACTTTTACAAATTTTATTTATACACGAACTCTTCCGTGCCGCACGCCTTTTATATGCCCCACGTACGACGTCCATCTAAACACGGACAGGAGACATTTCTTCCAACCTCCGCTGACTTGTTACCGTTCCTCTTGCCGACAGCGTGTCCGACAAAGTTGAAATTTCGTTGGAATCAATGAAGGTCCCATCACTTAAACTTGTACGTTAACCATCTAATACCCACACACGCATATAAAAGTACGGGCCTGTGCGTACCAAGGTGTTGTGTGTTTGACTTTTTCGTGAGTTAAAAGGCTTGCGTGCGTCGCAGGAACGCTACGAACAATATTTATGTGCACGTGCAATTGAACTTACGTTATACCACCTCTGCGGTAAGACGGAATAGATCGCCCCACGTTCCTTATCGTTGCGTTTCATTCACCCCTCAAAAATTGTTAATCAAAATTTGTATTTTTTTTTTTCAAAATTTTTTCAATAACAAATTACAAATTCCTCACTGCGATGAGTGGTTGAGTTAGCCAGTCAGTTCGGGCTATCTAAAGTTGTGTGTGGTGTCTTCTGCTCTTTGTCTCCTCTCTTTGTCAGCCTCAGTAAGTTTCCCGCCTTTCCAATCTGTTCGCTTTTGTCTCGTAAAAAATTATGTTAGAAGAGGAAGACGAATTGACCTGGAGAAACTTTCCGTTAAACTTTATGGGCGACCGTAATATCGTTGTTGTATTTATTATATTATTATTATTACTATTTGTGTCGTTTTTTATTAACCCTGCCCCCTCGCAGACAAACGAATACAAAGGACTTCCCCTCCGAAGTTGGATGGGTGTGAGAACTTTTTTGGGGAACGAGATCTTTGCAATACTCTACGGCCGCGACACTTCCTTAGATAACTTTTCCTCGACACAGCGGGTCGTACTAACTCTACAACGCCAAATGCCGCAAGGCCTGTTTTTTTGGGAAAATGAAGGGCACGGTAATCTGACAATCGACGGAGAACTACAACCACTTAATTTGACGGAACCCGTTTGTTTCCGGTGTCAAGACCTGCACTAGCCCGGACACATGTAGAAAACAGTCAACAAGACATCCTGGAGCTTTTGTTTGATTTACTTTTTTGGGTTCCTTGGGTTCTTTTGTTTGTAGAACTTATAATTTATTCATATAAATAAAAAAGTGTCACCATGCATTAGGTAGAATATTCCACCCATTTCATTTTTCAAACTCTTTTGGCCGAAGTCTATGTAAAAACAATATAAGGGTACTTTACGAGAATTTGTAGGGCTATTCCGTTACTTAAATGAATTTCACGAAAACTGTTTTTCAAGGTATTTTTTTTAAAAAGAAGACACCTTTTTCGGCATGTCAAGACGGATTTTTTTTCGTGCCCTTGGTTTAGTAAAATTCGGCCGGGCCGATTTCATTTGACCTTACCCGGATTTGGACGGACAAGTCGGGAAGGTAGAACACCGTTTTTTGAATAAAAAAGAGCACGGAGTTACCCCAAGTAAAGCGCAAACACACACACCTTGCTCCCGAGACCATCCCTTCTCGTCTAAAAGAAGGCCGACACATAAAATGTTAATATTCGCGCTTCGACGGCAAAGAGTTTTTTTTTAAATGTTATTGGTTGGAAATTTGTCTCATCTGGACAACGACCTTATTTTTGTTTTTCCGCGAGTGTTTCCTCCTTGTTTGATTCGAATTGCTTTTTTCTTCCTTTGAATAATTTTGAGTTCGGTTTGTTTTTTTATTTTGTTTGTTTGTTGTTTTCGACTGTGACCCTCCCACTTTTTCTTTTCGCTAAAGGAAAGGTCTCGACCCTCCGGACGTGCTGGTAAACGCCCCTTTTTTTGTTCTTGCTTGTCTGTGTCCTGTGTTCCTTTTTGTCCCTCTCTGTGCCCTATAAAATTTGTACTCCACTCACCCCTTTGTCCAAACTTCCGGTTTCGTTGTATTTACTTGGAAAAAGTGCGCCTACCAGAGTAATTTCCAAGGGGATAATATGACAAAAAAGTAGGTAATATAGTATCCAAAAGGCTTTGTTCCGCGCCCTTTTGACCCTGTTGTATTTTATGTCGGGTCCTGAGAGCTGACCATTGCGCCCCAAAAGTTGGAGCCATGCGGTTCATTTTATGACGGTTTTACCAAATACTCTTTAGTAATTCACTCCTTGTTTTCGGTTATAGTACGGGAAAGTAGTAGCGGTCGGAGCTGGACCTTTTGTTGTTGAGGTTCGTCCTTTGAATTTCGACCTTGGTCAACTTGGTTAGTGTCTAAAATTTGTGTTTGAAAATTTTTTCGAACGGTCTTTAGTTGACACCCACAAACGTGGACGATATAACTGATGACATTATACCTAAAAGTTAATTGATGAAAAATGGCTACCACATAAATGCTGAAATTAATGATGACAAAATCCGATAACAATCAAACCTGTTATTTCTTTAACTTTTTGGCGAANCACCAGTAAGTCTGACACACTCAATTTCATAATTCATTAATTTAGGTCTTAAAGGTGGGGTAGGTAAAAACGTCATCTGTGGAAGCCGTGGCGCTGTAAAAAGCACGACCAATCATCTGAGCCGGCCCGGCTAAAATAACTGGATGGCCTACCTGCCTGTCAGCCTTCCATCTGTGCACAAACTTATCTCGTGCCCTCATTGGTCATGTGCTATGACCAATGTTCGTGTGCGTTCGTGTGTGTTGGAGGAGGGGCTCTGTAAGGAAGTAGCAGATTTTTTTCGGTTGTGTATTTTCAAATTCTAGCGCACTCGAGCTGGTTTCTCCAAAATTACCTACCCTACCTTTAATGTGTGTATATGTATAAATGTGTCATATTTTTTATATATTTTTGTTATTGTATTCAAGATTGTGGGAAACGGTGTTTCGTTCTCTCTGTCTGTGCACACAAACTGAAAGATTGACAATAAAGTTAACTTTGACTAATGTGGGAGCCAGACATATTGTCCTTCAGCAATTATGCCTTTCCCAGAGTTTCTGAGAGACAATAGTCTGATTTCAATGCATTAAGGACTAGATTACAGTTTTCTTAACATTACTGACCACCACCCTAAAGCTGTTAAGATTGGATATGAGTCTTGGCCAGGAAGAAAACATTGAAACAATAAATATTTTAGGTAAAGTCCTGCATTTTCTTTTTTTAAAGTCTCGTTAATTTCTGATATCATTCATGTCATGTGACCCATTGACTCCCAATCATACTAGGTATATTATACTGCACTGGACAAATAAGATACCATTATTATTATTATTATTATTGAATGTTGGGGCTTTTTAAATGTTATACCAATATTTTTGTGAATATTCAGCTATCTTTCTTACTGAAAATAATATATTTCTTCAATAGTTTCCATATCATGTGACCTTATGACTCCATATTATTGATCTCATTTGATTGATCTTTGTCCAGACTCAGGGTACGATGGAACAGGGATCCAGTGGAAAGAAAACTTTGAGTCGACTTTCTCTGAAATCTGTGAGATCGGAAGGTAGAGTGATGCAAATGCACTGACTTTCAGAATAATGTGATTAACAACCCAAGATTGATTTTGACCCCAGGTGTAGATAGATGTGAAAGATGAGAGACCTTTTAATTCAGCCTCTCTTGTTCTTGTGTGTTTCACCAGGGGACGATTTTCAGTGGTGAGAAAATGTCTCAACAAATCTACAAAGAAAGAGGTAAGTTACAATTAAAGTGTTGTAAAAACTGATGCTGTTGTAAAGTGCGTGCTCATAAGTGTTAACGTTTTTTGATTTGCGGTGATAGCCTGTTGTTTGGAAAATGTAATTTTTTTCTTCTTTTTATTTAAATTCAAAAACGTTTTTATTATAAATAAGGTGGCAGTTTGCCCATTTTGTATTTTCAGTTATACTTTCAGTGAGTGAAAAAATAATTTTCATGAATCAGGGTTCCTTTTCAGATGATCTTGAGACTGTATGTGATCCAAGTTTTGAGTTGTATTTTTTATTTAATCATATGTAAGGTTTTGAATGTTTCAGTTTCCAGTGAATGTTATTGTTTTGTCTTGCAGTGTGTTGTAACATGCTTTTTTTACTCTGTTCAGGTTGCGGTTAAATTTGTGAGTAAGAAGATGCAGAAGAAGGAGCAGGTGGCTCATGAGGCGGACGTCCTCCAACACGTGCAGCATCACCAGCTGGTGGCGCTGCTGGACACGTACGAGTCTCCAACCTCTCTGATGCTGACCATGGAGCTGTGAGTCTGACTGATTAAAAGAACCTCCTGCTTCAAAATAAACGTTATTATGACAAAATGAACTGTAATGTCTTAAGCCCTTGTCCCTTAAAGGTCCCCTATTATTCTGTCTTTCATCAATATATATATCAATATATAAAACATGTCTCTGAAGTGTTTGGCTCCAAACACCAAACAGATCATTGCAGCATTACCCATAATCCCCTCTGTTTCAGCCCTGTTTCAAAAGTGCTGATTCTCTGTCTGTTACTTTAGATGAAAATAAGGAGCCCCTCCCCACGCCCCTCTGAGAGATATTTGGTTAAAAAGAACACAATGGTGCTCTAGGAGGAGATTCAGGTGATAAGGTGGGGGGTGGGGGGTTACCTTGGTTGGTGATTGGCTAATGGTTACACAAGCCAAAAAATCGTTATGACATCATAAAGTGGCCAAAGTCTGATCAGCTCATTTTCAGACAGGTTTTTATAGAAATGGATCAGGACAAAAAGAGAGAGAATATTATTTTTTTTCATTAAAATGTCTGGAAGAGCCCAGCTATAAAACTGTCAACATAAATCGTATTTCAATTTCTTTTTAGGAGTTGATAAAAGATAACTGACTGTGTTTAATGGGCAGATGATACATCTATCTCAGGCCCCTGAATTGAATCAAAACCATATATTAGCAGACTTTGTGATATAAGTCAAATATCATTTGTTGTCCAAGAAATAGATACAGTATAAAACAGTGATGACACTTATGAAGTATACTTTTTGAAAGCTACACAATTAAATGCTTTATTGTTTTATGATTACTGATTGTCTATAGATGTGTTTCTTTATAAATTGGGAACGTGACTTTTTTGTAACTGTTATATGAAGAAACTGTAACGCACTGGTTTGCTAGACTTTTCTCTAGGATGTCAAATAAAAGTAGCGTGATAAAAACTGTGATGTTATTTGTTGTTGCTAAACAATCAGGCACTGTTGTGATGTTGATGAACTTCTGTGCCAGAGGAAGAATGATCCATTCAGCATTTTTATTACTTCCACTTTGGCATTGAAAGATATATTATGTTGTGTGTTTGTGTGAACAAATATGCAAATCTAATGAGCAATACAAGTAATCTGAATCTGAATCTGTTATAATGTGCAATTTCAGAAATAATCAAGCATTATCTGTGTTAAAATGATGTATGACCGTCTGCAGATAAAATCTCAGCGCACACTCCTCTCTGGTGACATGTACATAAATGTATAAGGTGTGTGTTGATGTTGCAGGACTGATGAATGGACTGCTGACTCGGGCTTCTCTACAGGAGAAAACCGTGCCGTCAGTAGCTTACATGGCAGTAAAATTCCCTGCAGGCAGGAAGAGAAACCCTGGAGAAATCTACCTAGCAGGCATCTGCACTGCACATGCAAGGAATCGATTAATGCTTAAAGTTGCAGTAAAAGCTGCTGCCCTCATTCACTTCAATGTCTTTACACCTGCACCATGATATATTACATAACAGCTCCTTTCCAAAAAGGATGTTATTGATGGTTTTGTAATTAGTACAACTTCAAGATCAAGCTAATCTAAAGTGTTGTTTATCAAACAGTGACATTATTTTCACTGTGTTGCTAAAGATGTGTCACACAAACAACTGCTGGTGGGGGTCCTGCATGCTGGGGCCCCCTTGGGACGACCACACCCCTGGATAATGCGCTTTCCCCCCGCATTTTTATCCCTCCCTCCCCCCTCCTCCCCATTTTCCTCGCCTCCTCTAAAGCAAATCGCCATTATTACGCCCAAAATATTAGTTAGCAACTATCTTACCGAAGCTTACTCAAAGATTACAGTGATCTTTCTGCACTATTTACATTTGCAACATGCTACTTACATAATATCGCAACAGGGAGCCGTTTTACGCATAGTTTCTGGCTACAAACCGGCATTAAGACATCTTAAAGTTTGAACGGGGGTGTGACGGTGCGCGTGGGACGCTGCAGAGACGCTCGAGATCTCAGAGAGGGAGGGGGCTCGTGGTGTTAAAACGGAACTGCAGTGCCATCAATTACAGAGTGCGCAATATGCAGTAAGTCGTGAATACCAACAGACTTCTATTGGACTGGGTGGGCGTCTGCCAATCAGAAGGTCACCGGTTCGATCCCCAGCCCACCCACTCAATGTGTCAAAATGTCCTTGGGAAATATACTTAACCTCTATATTGCTACGGTATAAGGTGTATGGGAGTCGCTTTTGATTTTAACAGCTTAAAATAACACGTTTTGGTAGCAGGTTGTTGAATTTATGCGACACTTACTCATATTTAAACAGTAATAAGTTGTATTTTTGCCCTGCGTATTTGACTTACACTACAAGGTTATTTCTAACAGATCAATCTTTTTATGCATTGACGTTTTGTAGCTTTATCAAAGGAATCGAATAAAACATTCAATAACCTCTTAAAGTTTAACAGTTTCCTGCAGATATATAATGCAGGTCTATGGTCAAACATGACTAAACAGCTGACAGTTGTAATCTGATGACGTTTATGTGATTTCTTATAGGAATCATACTGTGTTATTATGGAAAACTTCTAATTACCTCCCATGAAGTTTACAATTTAAAAAGTTGCATGTGTAGTGAAGTCTGGATTTAGTCTTGGCCGTTTGACATTGAAAACGAATGAATCTGACCTAAAGCACCACCTATACCTGCACTTGGATGCAGTGTGTGTGTGTGTGTGTGAGTGTGTGTGTGTGTGTGGGGGGGGGTACCTGAGTGGCCTGCAGAGACGCCTGCAGCTCCAGCAGCTCCTCCTCGTGCACCCTCCTGAGGAACGAGATCTCATCCAGCAGTGACTCCACTCTCTTCTCCAGCTCCAGGCGCGAGATGGTGGCGTCGTCCACGTCCTTCCGGTATCCCTTCAGGGTGTTCTCCGCCTCCTCGCGGAGCTTCGTCTCCTCATCCAGCTTCTCCCTCACCCGATCCAGATTGTCGTTCATCTGCTCGCACTCCACGTGCATCTGGCTCTTCTCGTGGGTCATCTCGTCCACGCGCGCCCTCAGCTCGCGGATCTCCTGCTCGTAGAGCTCGTGCAGGCGGGACGGCTCGTTGTGGCGCTGCCGCAGCATGGTGACCTCCGCCTCGAGCACCTTGTTCTGCTGCTCCAGGCTGTGCACCTTCTCGATGAAGGACACGAAGCGGTCGTTGAGTCCCTGCAGCTGTTCCTTCTCGTTGGTGCGCACGATCTTCAGCTCGTTGGTGACCGCGGTGGACTGCGCCAGGTCCATGGAAGAGTCCTGCATGGAGGAGAAGACGCGGCCGGGAGCAGCGCCTGTCCTGCGGTAGCTGGAAGAGGACACCATGTTGGGGGAGCCGTAGGTGCGGGGCCCGCTGCTGCTGCGGTACCCTGCGGAGGAGGAGGAGTGCATGCGGGACGGGCTGCTGCTGCTGCCCAGACCGACGCGTCCGGAGCGGGGTGCATCTCCGAAGATCTTCCGATAGGAGCTGCTGCTGTGGAAGTCGTTGGAGTAACTCATGTTGACTTGATGGTGTCCGGCTCCACTGCTGGTGAAAGAGAAAGAGAGAGAGAGAGAGAGAGAGAAAGAGTGGAGTTGAGGAGTGTGTGGGAGGAGAGTGAGATGCGAGTGAAGTCCGGCGGGGCAGGTGCTTTTATAGTGAAGGCGCCGGCGCATCATTTGACGCAGAGACAACAGGAGATGAGAGGAAACCTGCAAGCTTTAGCAGAAAGCCTCCACCCTCTGGGGAGACACGAAGTCACTCACGCAGCTCCTCTTTTTTTGCCATAGCTCATACATCAACACACAATCACTATAAATGAAGTTTTGAATATAAAGGCTTGGACCTCAGAGCTTATACCACTTTTAATGAGTCATTAACATTATGATACAATATGTCATTGGCACAGTATGATTCCATCGGACTGTCTCATGTTACTTCAGACCATGCTGTCCACTGTCATTGCAGTTTTTTCTTTGCTGTCCCAGCAGAATGGCAAATGGGATCGATGGGTGAAGCTGTGTGCGTGTTGCTGCTGCAGTCTGCATCCTCCCAGACCTCCGCAATATCTGAATACGGGATGAGACTCATTACCTGCTGCTTCGTCACTCCCTCATCCTCACAACGTGGAAACATCGGGGACGAATTGGTACAAATGCAAGGGGTCTTAATTGTGACCTCTAGTTTGTCATGTCAGATTACACAAACACATGTAATTATACAGATGCAAACAATAACGTTAGCGTGTTTTTGTCCATACATTAACACTGCAGTGCTCATTTTAAGTCTTTAAAACCACAAACAGCCTCCCTACATTAACTGTGACTTTCAATACTTGAACTATATTCTCTTAAAATGTGTGTTATTTGTATAAATGACATCCTTCTCGCTGCATTGACATGACAACTCCTATATTTTATTATCAGAATTAGAATCAGGTCTAATGCCAAGTTTGATGCCACATTAAGAGGAATTAAGTTACTATATAATATGTTTCAAATGTATATGTATGTACACAGAGTGAAACATCATCATACGTTGGTAAAAAAAGAAAAAAGCTCTGTGTGCTGTTTGAGTGCTGCAGAGCTGTCGCTGGCCTTGGTCCTGATGCAGGCCGGACCACACCCCACACACACACACACACACACACACACACACACACACACACACACACACACACACACACACACACACACACACACACACACACACAGGACTGCAGCCTCCCACCTCTAAGTACCACACACGGCGCCTCTGATGCTGTTCACACTGACAGTCTGCAAAACAATGAAAGTGTGCAGCACAGCCGGCTGCTGCCAAGTCATCCGAAAACTCACCGGACCAGCTCTGACTATTCCTCTGCAATCGGACTAAAGGGAAGAGAAAAATCACAAGCCATTTTAGCTGTAGAAAACGCTTTTTTGGTGGAAATGTGTTTTTTCACAGAAAAGTCACCCTCTGTACTTGGACTTATTGGGAGAAGCTAAAGGCAAGAACATCCTAAATATTCATTTAGGTCGTTATTTTACTAACGGTGTCTATTTGCCTCTGCAGATTTCTCTTAAATGTACCAACATATTAGATAATGGCTTATTTATATATTTAAACATAACAATACAGAAAAGATGTAATACCAAACATAAATTATCCCTAATGTTATATAATCAGCCTTGAATTCTTATCTTTAAACACTTCATTGAGTGTTGTCATGGTGGTCCAATCTGTAGATGATATCCTTATAAAAGATTGGGAAAGTTACATTACATTAGATTACATCACATTACATGTTACTTGTTAGACGCTTTTATCCAAAGCGACTAACATACTCAATACTGTGGACAATCCCCACAGGAGCAATTTGGGGTGAAGTGTCTCAGGGACACAACGACATGCTGACTGAAATGTATTATTTGAATAATGTCATTACATATCTTACAATGATGGTACTTTGTAAGCAATGTAAACAATGTCAATTCAGCAGATGAGATTTGAAGGAGTTTTTTTTATAGTTTTACTTCCACACATTAACCACTAGAGGACGTTGAAGCATCAGGAAACAAAATCCACATCCTTACAGTTCCAGTACTACCATCTTTAAATCCCAGTCACTGCTTTCATTTGCATTTAGACTTATTAGCAAGTTTATTAGGAACACCCAGCCAAAAAAAAACACGGCAGTAATACTATTCTGAAGATGACTGGATATAATGTGGACATGCAATCGTGCAGTGAAGTAGAACTGTCTGACTGTTTGTCTGACTGCTTTGTTTTTGCTTGTTTTTCTCTGTAAAGCCTCCCATGAGAGGCGCTATACAAATCAAAGCTATCATTATTATTATTATTATTAACTTTGATGTCTGGTTTATCAACGGAAAATTGGAAAAATGTTAGCAAACATTTCAGGAAATGTAGTTTTCAGCCTCTAAGATGACAGAATTTTCAGATGTTTTATTAAATATAAAAGTTAACATAATTGGGGATTGACAAAACAACACTTCTTAAGACATATTTTTCACTATTATCTCACAGTTTTTAGATCACTTTTTAACTACACTGCACATGTAACACCATATGACAACAATACAAAATGGTTACAGCTTTAAAATCTCTGTACATCATATTAATGTTGAGTGCGTGAATTATGTAAACTTATATGGTCCCGATCGCATAAAAAATAGGTTTTAATTCAATTTAAACTATTAAAGATACATTTTCAAGGATATTAGGCTGCAGGCATGTGTTTGTGTGTGTGTGTGTGTGTGTGTGTGTGTGTGTGTGTGTGTGTGTGTGTGTGTGTGTGTGTGTGTGTGTGTGTTGTGTGTGTGTGTGTGTGTGTGTGTGTGTGTGTGTGTGTGTGTGTGTGTGTGTGTGTGTGTGTGTGTGTGTGTGTTTAAATCAAGTGTGTTTGTTTCGAACAGAGCTATGGTTCATGGCAGGCCAGATGCAAGGTCTGGAGAGCAGAAGCAGATGGGTAGTGTGTGTGTGTGTGTGTGTGTGTGTGTGTGTGTGTGTGTGTGTGTGTGTGTGTGTGTGTGTGTGTGTGTGTTATGTAGGGGAACAGCGGGATGGGTGGGGGGGGTCTGCTGGGCTGGACAGGCTGATGTTTAGAGAAGAAGGAAGGGAAGAGGCTTGTTTACATGAACACGATGGTAAATGGGCTTTGGCAGGGTGCGGGGTCAAAGTGATACACACCTTATGTTTTGATTCTTCCTGTGCGCATGTGCCTGCGTTAATATTCCTAAACTTTCATTATTAAGAACCCTATAAGCTACAGAAACCAGGTAATGTATAAATATGTGTGTTGTTGAGAGAGGGTGTGATATGTGCACAGCTGGGGACTTAAAAAAAACGACAGTTGAACGTGAAGTCTGGCTCTCTAAATGACACAGGCTTTCTTTTTACACATTAGCATGTCAACGGCACACTCATCAAATTGTGTATTGTGTTACCAACATAATAAATTATACATTGATTCGTATTCGTCAAAATTAAGACCCAAAACCTCCATCCTTCTTCCTCTAACTAGCAAATGCTTCTTGTCCTCCCTCCATAACCTCCAGTGATGTGCCCTCATTTCTCTTCCTGCAGAGGATAAATGTGTCGGAAGGCCCCCTTTTTTCAGGTTGTTTCGTTGACCTTTTCCCCCTCCACCATCTGCTATTCAACAAAGTTCTACCTCTACTAAGAGAACAGCGCGGTCCATTCTGTTCTGCCCTGAAGCTAAATCTAAATCTCTCTTTTCGATGAAATGTGCGGCGGCAAAGTGGACAAATAAAGACACATTTTCACCAATTTGACAGCCCGTAGAAAACCGGCAAAGGCAGAGTTAATCAAGAAACACAAGGAAATGTTTGTGTGTGACAATGCATTTGCCGTTTCTATGGAAACAAAATTGATAAAAATGCATTAAGAGACCACTGCAGCATTATCAGTTTCTCTGCTTTTACTATGTCTTTGAGTAAAATTAACATTTTGTTTCATTCTTTAAACTACTGACATCATTTCTCTGTGTTGGCATTCAACGGACACTGGAATGACTTGAGCTTCATTTTTCCAGAGCTGTACATCTGTAACCTTTTGCTTATCCCTTGCATGTTATCAGTTTTAGCGTCCCTCCACACACTTAGTGAGGATGTGTATTGTTCGAAAGCACGACAGACACATGTATTAATCCCAGAAGGGAAATTCAGGGCTGTTTGATTGTTGTGTCAGAGTAATGATTGAACAATTATGCACGAAGGAAATTCTACAATATTCGAATCAAAGGACATCTGTCAAAAGGATTTGAAATGTCTATGCTAATTTGGCTTCACAATGAGAAATATAAATGTTTCCCCAGTGATTTAACACGGTGAGTACCACCTCCATTGTGTTTGTGCGCTGCACTGTTGGACAATGGGTCTGGGAACACTTACAAAATCTAGATATTTTAGTGTGCAAAGT
The DNA here is from genome assembly GCF_000735185.1 of Notothenia coriiceps. Taxonomy (NCBI): domain Eukaryota; kingdom Metazoa; phylum Chordata; class Actinopteri; order Perciformes; family Nototheniidae; genus Notothenia; species Notothenia coriiceps. The sequence continues at coordinate 174,471 of NW_011337114.1, forward strand.
GCTCGATTATGGCAAAAATCATAATCTCAATTATTTTGGGTGAACCATTGATATCACGATTATTAAAAACGATTATCCGTTTACTTTGAAAACTTCCATTTATTGAAATGTATGTTTTTAACAGTTGATTACCCTGAACTTTAATTCAACTGAAAAACCAATACAAAAATAAATAATTATAATAATATAAAATAAATAATCGTTTTATTTCGATTACGTTGTTTTCATAATCGTTGCAAGCCAACATCGTAATTGTGATTAAAATACGATTAGTTGAGCAAAGTAGACTTTATGTTATTATAACACTTCTTTTTTCTATATCAGATGTTGTATTCACCGGGTGTTTATTTATTCTGCTTTCTTTTTATTTGCAGCGCTTTTCCTAAATGCGATATATATGGATTGTCAAAGTGATGACGATGTTTGCTGATGTTTCTTCATTCGCTCATGTTTCTTTATTTGCAGAGCCTTGAGCTCTTCCCACTCCTCTTGGCTCATTTGTTTACAGGAGTGTTTCTAATCTCTCAGAGTCGATGCCGCTATCATTTATTGATGTTAAAGTGCTGCAGAAGGGCCTACTAACATGCGAGAAAAATTCCGAACGAGGCAAAGCAAACACACTCATGACGCTGCACAACCTCCAGCAGCCTGTCAGTGTCTTTGAGGTCTGTTGCAAAGTTTCCGTCAGGCAGTGAAGATGCTTTCAGAGGCTTTTGGCGGTGGCTGTGATTGCAGTTGTTCCGAGACGAGGTGATTTTTCTCCTCTGCAACTTAGCCTCTTCCCTTTGAGCTTCTCCCTCTCATCCGCCGTGTCTCTCACCCACGTACGCACATCTTTTTTTCCCCTCTTCCTCTCTCCTGTTTCGGCTGAATTCAAGTAGCATAATGAGGTCATTTCTGTATTGCCAAAGTGTAAGCACTACCACTTATATAGCTCAACTTTAATTGAAGTGACAAGTGCATATTCAGCCCATTGTGAATGAAAACTATCCTCGGAAAGAGTGGTATAATCCTTTCAGTGGCGTTTAAAGTAGCTCCAGCACCCTTATGGATCTTTCTCTCGGATCAATTCAGCTAAATTAAATAAAACCATGTTGTCAAAAATGAAATTATCACCAACAAAAAGCAATACTCTCAGGATACAGAGCGCACAGCGGTAAGAGATATTTGTCACCCGGCTATGAGTGATCCAGCCCCCCCTTTGAGCCAATCAATAAATAAATAAGGCCTGAGGGGGGGAAAGTGTTTCCAGGAAATGCAGGCTGGTGGAAAATCCAATATGGTGCATACTGACGTTCCTGGAGGCGATTCTGTAGAACTGGATGCTCTTGCAAAGTTGTGTTTATCGAAGCTTTTCTTATTCTGACCTTTAATTTCCTCCCCCCCCCCCGTCGGGCCGATCGATGTCATTTAAAGAAAGTCAGAATGCATGATGGGAGGCATCAGACAAATCTAATCACTGTTGTCTGAAACAAATGAACAGATTGGAGAGCTCCACGCCACCAAATAAAGCTCTGCTGCGTAGGGCTGCTCGATTATGGCAAAAATCATAATCTCGATTATTTGGGTCAATAATTGATATCACGATTATTAAAAACGATTATCCATTTACTTTGAAAACATCAATTTATTGGAGGATTTTTGTTTGACCGGTATGTTTTTAACAGTTGATTACCCTGAACTTTAAGTATAACTCAACTGAAAAACCAATTTAAAAAAAAAAATAATGAATAATAATAATTTTTTTAAAAATCATTTTATTTCGATTACGTTATTTTCGTAATCGTTGCAAGCCATAATCGTAATTGCGACTAAAATACGATTAATTGAGCAGCCCTACTGCTGCGTCTCTTCTGCACGACACACCGTCTATCTGCCTATACTCTGGAGGTCCTCAGAAGAAGCTCCATGCATTATTTATGAGTGTAGTATGGAGGTGGATGAGAGCCCTGACCCGCTTGTTTGTTACCAGCTGACCACTATTGGCCATCTGCTGCCCGCCAGCGTCCCGTCCCCCCCTTTCCTCCACTGTCTCTCAACTGACTCTCTCTATATTGCTCTGCACTCTGTGTATGCATCTGTCAATAACTTGTTTTCCATCCAAGTTTCTTATGTAAAATAGGCCATCGAGTTTTGAGAGGTTGAATGGATTTTTTGCTTACTCTTCATTGAGCAGTAAAAAATCATTAAAAGTGATATACAGAGTGACAACTCTGTATACCAATAAATATGAATACGGTACATTTGGCAGTGAGGGATGGGGAATGTGCTGATTCATAAAGATCTGAATTCAATATCATAGTTATGGGAATATAGAAATCGTTATGGAGCTGCAGTAGGAGGAAACATTATGCTAAGCTAGCTTGAGCTAAAACATTTTGCACTTAAACTTGAGAGTGGTACCAATCTTGTCTATTTCTCACCACAAAGGCAAATGTAATTCATTCTTTGATGAGTTTTCATTACAGAATATCTTATCTTCTTGCTAAATCTTTTCTTTAGAGCATCAACATTTCGCAATGCAACATTTGTTTTTTCCTCAGTCAAAATACAGACTCATTCATCATATTTGATACTTGTGTCCAGTCATTTTCTCCTCGGACAGCTGCTGGACTTATCTCTCCTGTTTCTGCCCATCCCTGGCAGTGGTTGAAATTGTAAATCTGGATTGGAGAGAGATATTAATATGCTGGGCCAAAACCCTTGTCAGCGAGCCAACTGTGTTTCGGGGGCACCGTGTAAGGTATTCCGTATGTTTCCGAGGCCCCCGACGTGCCTGTTCGTCCGCTGCTTGTTGTTTTGTTTGTCCCAAATCAGCAGATGTTTTCTGGCTCGGCCGTCTGCGCTGTGTTTTGTGTTCAGAGGACTGCTGGAATTGTTCTCTTTTTTGTTATTCTGGTTTTGGTGACACGTCAAAGCTGTCTGGACCCAGTGTGAATGCAGAGGTTCCCATTGTTTACTGTCAGTGGCAGCATTGCTATGTGTAAGTGTGTGTGTTTGTGTGTACTTTGCATAGAGAAATATGCATATTTAGCTGTTTCTTCTTGCTTTTGCATTGTGTCCGACTGCCAAGGCACAC
>NW_011337114.1:177605-199673 GCF_000735185.1 Notothenia coriiceps
GATTGTGTGTGCAAATGAGTTTGTGTGTGTGTGTGTATAATGATGCAGATGCAGAGGGCAGTAGGTGTGTGTGTGTGTGTGTGTGTGTGTGTGTGTAGGGGGAAGCAGGCCCCTACCCTCCTGTTGCCCGTGCTAAGCAGAGCATGCTAGTTTGTTTTTATGACAGCCTTTTTTTGGCATTGTTCTGGTCCAACGGAGCTCGCCCTCCCTACCGTGGGACTGGCCGTTAGTGGGCAGGAAGTGCCGGGAGCGCGCAGCTTGAGCAAACACACACACATACTGTACGCAGCCTCACAGCACACACAATGCCTCCCAAGCTATCGCCCCGCACTCACACATAAAGTTTTGAGAGGACAATAAAAAGTTGCCCTGCAGCTCTCAGGCTGGTAAGCTGCAGCTTATCCAGGAAGGAGTTGCAGCCGGGCTAATGGCCTCTCTGCAGGGCAGGCACTACAGAGGGGCCTGCACAGGCTTATCAGCAGCAGGAGGGCCCCTACATGGCTGCTCTCTTAAAGCTCAGTGTGGGAGTAGCTTTTCTTCGTAGCTGTTGAGAAACTACCTTTGCGTAGTGCTGAGTGTCATCTAGGCCTATAGGAAAATCCAAGATAGTCATTAGCACTTGCCTCAATGAACACACAGGTGTTTACTCAGTGTAGCACCTCTAATTGGAAATTAAAAGTTAACTTAGCTTTGCAGTTACTAATGAAACTCTTCTGATGAGTCTTGGGAAGTCTATGCTACCCTTAACTGTTGCAAAATCAATGTGAAAGCAGTGTAGCTTTTACTACCAAGCAAGTACTTATTTCTAGTGCCATGGGGACCTTTTGGAAAAGTGTGAAGAGGATGGCGGACAATGTGTGAAATACGGTTTCATTGGAGATGTCTAAGTAAAGAGCCAGCTTGATTTATAGAAAACAATTTAAAGTGCGATAAGGAGGAGTGAGACACCTTGCCCCCTGACAAATCAGATTTTGCCGCATGGATCCTAGTATAAAGACTCACTGCTGCTTTGCTTTATCTAGTAGAGAAAGAACTCATGCATTGTTTACAGCAGATGCTAACCTTGCAGCAACGTGGTGACCTGTCACTGTTGGTGTTGCCTTAAGTTAAAGACCTGTTAAACACAACCTTTTTTCTGCCTTGAATTAAAAGTAAGTATGAACCTGCTGTTTGTTTATGTTGACTTGTCTGCTTTGCATATTCCCCACGATAAAAGCGATAATACAAAAAAATACCACATGCAGGAAATGCTAAAACATAATTGGGATATCAGACTTTGATCATGATATGGACATATAAGGTGGAGACTAGGCTTGGAAATGTTATAATGGCTTCATGATAATAAGCAGAGCACTGCCCACACTTCCTAGCTTCACAGTTGGAGCTGCCTTGTACAACCAGAGCTTTCTACTGCTGACCACAGAGCAGATCAACAGGAGCAGGTGGGTGTGTACCCTTTAATAGCCAATTATCTGTTGGTGGTTGGCTAAACTGCAACTAATTGCTGATCGTTAAACCTGTGCAATGAATTTGAATATATTGCTTTTTTTTACTCTATCTATAAAGTACTATGGTCATTTATCTTGTCGTAACTGGCACTCTGTCAGCCTTATTAAGGTGGTTCAATTGTGGCAAGTTTGCCAAGTTAATGCAACTTTATCTTACTATTTTACCTTAAAAAAGCTTTAAAATCATGCTTATGCTACACTGTTTTGTTTTAGGGAGAATGTTGCCTCAGTCAGTGCCATTTGCACCCTAAACACCCGTGGTACCTATAACTTAGGTAAGCAGGTGTACAATATCGTGGGAGAAGTTCGTAAGGCTTTGCGAAACTAGGTTGATTTTGGTAATATTGTATCCTATTTGATTAAGAAAATGTTTTATGGTTCTGCCTTTATTGTGCCCCAACTTCCCTGCCTCAACTTTCAATGGTTTATGGAGTTTACTGATGGACCGAAAAGCTTAACTTGGTGCTAAATAACGCTAACCGCTAACCAAAGCATGCTGTAAACTAGTAAGTTGTTAGATCTGTTAGCTTTGCTGCCACGATTCGGAGGTTGCTAGCTGTTAGGGAGTTTTAGTATGGACACTGCGAGCTGCGCTTTTATACTGCTTGGAGGAAGACGGACGGAGTGCAACAAACCAGGCTAGTAATATTAGCTGGTCTACTATGTCTTGTGATGTTGCTCTTGCTTGATATTAAACTGTGTTAGCAAAGTTTTCAACTTGCTGGTTTTTGATTATTTGGATGTAATGTCACCATAACAACAGGATACGTTGTGTTACAGCTTTCCATATTCACCACATCATTGGTGTGTAAGAAACTGTAAGGGTGGTAAATCCCAAAATACCATATCCAACATTATGTTGCATTAAGTTCCTCAAGGGCACCTCAACAATTTCGTAGTCTGAAGACAGTAACAGTCAAAGTAGCTGGAGAACCAATGCATACTGTATAGCCACTATATACGCAGTATATACATTTTTGAGGTGTCGGGGTGGTAATATCATCAGGTGAAATCCAACTCTTAACTATAAATACATGTGGTATCGGCAGTGGGAATCGCCTTAACCCTTCCTGCTGAGGATAAATCCAGCTTTAATGATTCACTTTCTCCAGTTCTGATGTTACCCACTTGTATCAAAAACATCATCACTATTTTAGCACAATGGTGGATTATTAGTGGTAGCTCTGAAGCACCTACTGGCCTCACCTTGAGTCTCCTTTGAGTCCAGCTGTGTCAGCAGCTGCAGCTATAATAGTCCTGTTGTTGAGGTGTTGGTCTGGATAGTGTGCTGGGGAGGGGGAGTCTGTTTTTGCCCCATCACCCACCCGTTTCCTGCTCCAGACTCACCTCTGACCCTTGGCTAGCCGCACAGCCCCCACCCCTCCTCCTGCTGCTCTTTTCCAGTCCACCGCTCTCTGAATGTCGTCTGAAGAGAGGAGTGAAAAGAGGAAAAAGAGCTCAATGGGATGAGGCCACAGTAATATGACAGAAAGTAGATAAAAGATGAGAAAGACAGAGATTGGGGAGAATACAAGTGCTGAGGAGATGAGAAAAGAATAAGAGAAACATATATGGGTTGCCAGGTTTAGTCAACTCCTAGAGAGAGACAGAGATTGAAAAGTGAGAAAGAAGCCGGGCAGCCCAGACAACAGCGCTGAGAAGCCCAGATAAGAGCGGAGCAGCAGTCAACAATTACCTGGCTTTCACCTTTTTCTCTCACTCTCTCTTTCAATCTTTCTCATCTTTTGATTTTTGATTTTTTCTCTTTTCTACCTCCAGGCCCCACTGCTGTGCTCTCGGTGTATGTTGGTAATAGACCTCTCCACATGCAGTCTGTCACACACACCCACACACACACACACACACACACACACACACACACACACACACACACACACACACACACACAATGTTCTCTTTCCGTCATGCTCACTTTCTCTGCTGATTGTGCATTTTCTTCTCTTATGTCTTATAGATGGATGGATAGATAGATGGATGGATAGATGGATGGATGGATAGATGGATACATAGATGGATGGATAGATGGATAGATAGATAAAACAGGAGAAGCGGTAAAGTAGGGTAGCACAGGAGTCGTGTCAAATTGAAGCGAGCGAGTTATATCGCCTTCCTTTTTAAAATTCATTGACCGTCCACTCTCCATCCCTCCCTCCGTCCCTCCATCCATCCATCCATCCTGTCCTCTCATATCTCTGCTGCTGAACAGCTTTGATTTGTGTACCAGGATTAAATTCCCCAAATGTGTCTTTCACTCCCTGTGGGAAAGGGCCTCGCTTTTTAATTAATTGATTTTGAAATTAAGTTAGCTGCTCTGTGTGAGTACGAGCAGGGTTGAGTGTGTGTGTGTGTGTGTGCGTGCGTGCGTGCGTGTGTGTGTGTGGTGGAGTGTGTGTGGTGGAGTGTGTCTTTCTCTGTATCCCCGGCACTCAGCCTGGCAGCAGTTGGGTGGGGTTTTATGTTTTGCTGACTGTGCCTGTACTCTCTGCCTTTGTGTTCATCTCTAGTCAGAGAATCTAAAGGGACAGATCAATGCTAAATCAGAAGTAAAAAACAAGAATTCTAGCTTTATTAGGGTTTATTATGTATTTTCAATTTCTTTACACTCAGTTTTTTGTATTGCTACTGAGCTTTATACAGTCTGTTGGATATTAGACAGGGCCAGGCTAGCTGTTTTCAGTCTTTTTGCTAAGCTATAATAGGTCGTTGTATTCTTTTCATCTTATTCCAAGCAATAAAACAAATAAGTTTATTAATATATCAATTGTTGTCTAAAAATAAGGATATCATGTTAAATATGTAATTAAATGTAGTTGTCAATACCAATACCATGAAAATGTCACCTTTGATACGCCAGGTTCAACAGGAAGTCAACCAGTTAGTGTTTTAGGATAACAAATACACACTTTGAAACAATGCTGAGCTGCTGTGATAAATGGTAATTAGAACCAGCGTGAAAAATGGCTTCCCTCAGGATAATTACATGTTTCTTTATCCCTTTACCAAACATCTGGGTGACATGTGAGCTATCTAGCTAACTACAATATTCATTGTCAACACTTGATGGATTTACGGTAAAGGGAAGTTGTTATTTACAGGCAGGAAGTGGAAATATATCAGGTGTATATCGTCAACGTTAGCTTACCCACGTTAGCTTACCCGCGAAAACAGTTAGCAGCTGTAGGAATATCTTTATCCCGAGTCATTCTGGCTCAAACTCTATAATAATCAGATGCGGGAGAGTCACTTTAATGTGCCAAGTAACTTTTAGACACATCTCTATGTTCACACTCTTTCGTAGTAATCAACCAGTGTGAGTGTGTGTTCGCTCTGCTGTGTCCTGTGTGTTCACGTGTGAGTCCTCCCTTTTGCAGCTGCATGGACACATGCTTTGTTCAACAGAGCTGCTGTTTTGCTGAACGTCTCCCGTATTGTGTATCGCACAAAACCGTCCTCTCTAGAGCTGCGTTCGCCATCGCAGCATGCTGCCTCAGCACTTTGTAGTGCATGAGGGTTGTGTCGCTCGTCACGCCGCCTGTCGCAGTGTGTGTCTTCCTCTGTGTCTAAAAGTGTGTGTGTCTCTTTGTGTCTGTGAATTTGCTTTATCTGAGTGTGTGTGACTGGTTCTTTGTGTCTGTATGTGTGTGTCTGGTAACTTGCGTGCATCTTGGTGTGTGTGTGTGTGTGAGAGGAGGGAGAAAGAAAGGATGTGCCTTTGTCTAAGTGCTTTGTGTCTGCATCCCCTTTAGTCTTATTAATTATATATCTCGTGTGTGTGTGTGTGTGTGTGTGTGTGTGTGTGTGTGTGTGTGTGTGTGTGTGTGTGTGTGTGTATTGACAGATAGAGCTCTTGCCAGACTTTATTAACAGTGTTTATTGGACCTCTGCTGGGTTTGTCTAAGTTGGAAGATTAAGATATGCACACACACACACACACACACACACACACACACACACACACACACACACACACACACACACACAAGACCGACTCACAAAGGTACTGTGTGTGTGTGTGTGTGTGTGTGTGTGTGTGTGTGTGTGTGTGTGTGTGTGTGTGTGTGTGTGTGTGTGTGTGTGTGTGTGTGTGTGTGTGTGCTTAGAAAAATCAACAAACACATGCGCTGCATCATCCCGACACATTCATAAACACTGCCTTCTCACATATTCTTGTACTGTCATACAAACTGCGTCACACCTCCCACACAAACACATACAGTATACACACACATACTCACATACAGACTCACACACACACTTTTAAGAACACAAGAACAAGAAATACTTGGTAAAGACCTTCAAACACCTGAGAAGTGCAGTAGGGTGTTTTTAGCAAACTATGAAGATGTCAATGTGTGTGTCTGTCAATGGGAGTGTGTGTGTGTGTGTGTCTGTGTGTGTGTTGGCTCCCTGCAGTGGCAGCAGTTAAAGTGGGTCTATCGACGTATTGGTTTTAGCACAGGGAACGTGGGATTGGTGACTTCCTCATCATTCATTTAAATGGGAGGACTGCTCAGGTAGACACTTTTCAGGCCTAAGGAAGAAAGAGACAGAAAAAAACAACTTGAAAAGGTTAAAGGAATAGTTCAACATATTGGTTTGAAAATACATCTTTCTTTCAGAGAGTGACATAAGACTGATAGTATTCTCATTTAGTTTGGACTTTGTTAGCTGAGCGTAGCATAAGGATTTTGAGCAGGGGGAATCGGCTAGATTAGCTAAAGTAAAAAACACGAAACAAGCAACGCACGAAAGTATAAGGTGGAAATATAAACTGTTGAATATCAGAGAATAGCATGTTACCAAACCAAAAACCGTGTTTTTATTTCTGTATTTACAGATTTACCATCGTGGTGATTCTATTGTAGGTGCATTTCCTTTACAGTGGGCAGAAAGAGATTTTTTAGGGCTAATCAACAGACTAGAAAACATGCACCTGCACTTAAGGAGGCCTCATTATGCTTCTTTTTTTTTTTTTTTTCATTTCCTGTACTGTGCTATATAGGTTTTTTTATGTAAATCGTGTGCAAAGTAATGGAAATATTCCCTTCTTCCAATCACAATATAATAATCATGGAGGTCTCAATCTTTTTATCTTTGGAATAAATGCTTAAAAAGTGTATTCCTCTAAAAGTATTATTGCTTGAAAGAAAGTGTCTGTATAGAGACAGAGATGCAGTGTCAGGCGGCTCAATCGACAGGAAACGGGAGACACAATGAGGCAGAGAGACAATAGTCAGGAAAAAATGAGAAAGTCAAAAAGTGCCCGAGAGAGAGCTGAGAAATAAATGAGTGAACAGAGAAAACCCATACAGGGCGAAGACTCTGAGATGATGAAAGAGAGTCAGACAATGTGAGATATAGTGATGCAGACATATAGGAAAGCGACACACTGAATATAAAAAAACGGTCGCCAGCGGTGCTCTGACTTCTGCTCGTTGACCACAGGCCTCCTCTGCACTTCATTTATTGTCTGACTTTATTTGATTTCTTTACCGCTGTCATTTTCCCCCCTCCCTGTTTGCCACCCAGGCACCCTGCCGCTTTTGTTTTTCCATTGCAGCAACAAAATGACCTAGTTATTTCCTTTAACCTTGACTTAAAGGGCCAGGAAACACTTTCTCACTCATTCTGGAGAGTTGTTTGTCTGTTAAAATCTACTTTTCTTTCGTTGTGTATCAAAGTATTTTGGTTTTACTATTCCATGTGTTACCTTTAAGTAAATAGTTTTCTTTGAATATGTGTCCTAACTCTGAGATAATGTGATAGAAAAGAATGCTGTGTCTTGAATTCAGCCCATCTTTTTTAATATGCATTTGCAAGCTGCCAGTCCATCTGAGCACTCAGCTCCCCACAGGGTTCAGTTTAGGGCAGATGTGGCTTTAATTTAAGACACTGAAGACATTTTTTCCATCTCAAATTGACTGCTGAGTTTTTGATTCAAGGGCTGACGGCACGTGTCAGCCCCCTGTGAGCTGTGCATTTATTCAGAGGCAGGGTTGTTTGTGCTGATGTTATCCAAAATGGTCTGCAATTAGTGACAGTCGATGGAAAGTTGCAAAAAGCTTCCCAGCGACAAAGCTCCATGTGATGACAGTTTGTATGAATAAATAACGGGTTTCTAAAAAGCTGATCTTTATGTTTTGGTTAGAATAATATCAAACGGATTTGATTGAGTCTCCATCTGGGATGACGGTAAAGTAAAGATTTTTGCTCTGAAAATTCTGGGCTGTTAGATTGTAAAAGCCAGCTGTGAAACTTGCCTTAAGGAGCTGCTAACCCACCTCAAAGAACTTCATTTGTACGGTTTTTATTTGATGTCACATGACGATGTAAAAGCAGTTTCAGAGAGTTTACAAGTTGACAAGAATTGCGTAGAGAGCACTGAAACTAGTATGTTGCATTTTAATAGTCACATTTCTAAATCCGGAATATCTAGCTAAAGCCTTGACGATCTTATCTTCACTTCAAAGATATCAACGTTTAAAAATCTAAATCAAAGTGCTTCTCCCCTGCCTAACCATCTCTTTTCCACACTCACACTTGAAGGAGGGAATTTATCTCCGCAACATTATGAGGCGAGAAATCTGCCCATATCGAACGGCGGGCATTTAACAGGTAGCATTACACTTTAACACGGTTTCTGTCTGTCCATTACCACACCATTGAATCCAGTTAGGCTCACATTGGAAATGGATAAGATGTAAAGTGAGTCAGTCGGAGTGGAGGGTTTCATCTCCAGCAGTCCTGAAAGTTCAAAGCAAATGGAGACACTGGCTAGCTGCCCACAGTGATCTCATGACGAGATGATCTAATCTCTGTCGGTCACGGTGCCTGGCTGCCAGTTGTTTACTATTCAGCGAGACGCAGAACAGGGAGATGAATGCAAATGCCTATATCCATACAACTGTTTAATGTACATCTAAAGTATGAAGGATGGGCATTTGAGCTGTACGGTTGATCCTAATTGTTGCTAAATCACAATAGGGACTAGTGCAATATTGAAATCACAGAAAGCACTATATTTGTTAAGAGCTAAATGTGAGTAATTGTGTATGTGTTGCACTTGCAGCCTAGATATTGTATTCTACAGACTATACAAAACGTATTGTTTTTTGTCAGTATACGTTCAACTTAAAGAATATCTTTGTGTTTTGCTTTGTCCAAAAATAGAACATTATAAACCAAAATGTACTTTATTCTATATTAAAAGTTAGAAAATGTTCGAGACGCGGTGATGTAACTGCTATCAATCATTATCTGCAGTCTTACTGAACAGTGAAATGGAGATTGGCCCCAGTTTAGCTTAGTGGAAGGACTGAATACTGTCATATAGACAGGTATGGTTATTAGCACATAGCAGCTAGCATAGAAGCTAGTAAAGCAGCTAGCATAGCAGCTAACCTCAAAATAGCTATTGAGGAATTGGGGGGGTTGCGGAAAGTTAGTGAATTCTGGTTGAATTTTGTTTGTACTCTAATACTTTAATGCCAGTTAATCAAATCTTGAAATATTTTTCAAACAACATCTCACTATGTAATGTATACATAAACGCGAGTATATGGTGCAATAATTAATATATTCTCCCTTGAGAGGTTGCAGACACTTCAGTTGTTTGTCTCTGTAGGGATGCACCAGAACATTGACCCAAACTAAAAAAATAGTTTTGGGATCTCAAACCCAGCTGGCAGCGCCATGTTTGTTCCCTCACTGTCACTGCCATCTCTCCACTCGGCGGCATCCAAAAGAAGCACAAATACTAAAAAAACAGCTTCGTCGAGGTGGAAAAAGAAATTGCTTTTCAACCGAATGTTAAATGCAGCCTAACCAGAGCGAATGGTGAGATTTACCAGCTGTTCGGTGTTTACTGACAATCCGCTGTGGTTGAGATGTGTCACATGTTGTGCTCCTGAGATCCCTTGAAGATTATGCATGCTTTATAGTTTAATATAATGTACATCTTGTAATATATAACTTACTGCATACAACAGGAAAACCTTTGTTCCATGTTGGGACTGATGTATAAATACCACACCCTTTGAAAAGATGATGCAACCCACTTGTGATTTAACATATATTTAGTTCTTAAAGCTTTCATGTGTTTGTTTTACTGGAGCTTTCCTGCAGCAAACACTCTGTGTTATGTAATTAATTCCCGTGAAGAATCATCTGGAACAAGAAGAATCATGGGATGTACTGTGTCTAGTATTTGGCAGCAGCCACAGCAGTTTGTTTGGAATAACTAGAAGAAGATACACCTTATTTAGCATCACAGTGACAGTCACTGGAGCTTAAAAAGGAGAGGAGTGCCACCTACAGAAGCCCAAACTTCAGCAGAACATCCAAGCACAAAATATCAATTTAGTATACTAAATATGCCAAACAGAACCCAACTTGGGCATTAGCACTGCATGGAAACAACTCAGCCTCTTCATTTATTTAGATGGAACAGTATGTTGGCACATTGGGTTTTGGATGCAGAGAGCTCCAGGAAAAATTAGATGAGTAGTCACGACGTAAAATAGATAAACCTGGCTTCTTGACTGTCGAGGTGAAGAGGGAGCTTAACCTGAAGGCAGTACTCTTGATTTACCGATCGAATAATGTTCTAGTCTTGTACTCCTGAGGTTTTTGGTAGAGACAGAAAGCACAGACTGTTGAATACAAACTGCTGATATTAGTTCAGCTGCTTCCATGTCTGGGACAGTGTTAATTTTGATTTAGTCTTTAGACGAAAATGGTCACATTTTAGTCATTCCTATCCTTCGTAGTTTTAGTCTAGTTTTAGTCGACGAAAACTCAAAACGTGTTAATCTAGTTTTAGTCGACGAAAACTCAAAACGTTTTAGTCAACTTTTAGTCGATGAAAAATTACATTTTAGTCAAAATGTGTCTCTATACTCTCTGAATGCTCCGTCCCCGGCAGATCTCTGTGTCCGCTGCAGCATGTATGTTAGGCCCCGCCCCCCGCACACAGAGAGACACAGGGAAATCGCTCTTCTGGAGTGAAGAGAGCGGAAATAATGATATTGCAAGTTAGAAACGTAAGATGCATTTTGACAGACAAGATGGACACTTGGGGGAAAATATGCTGCATTTTGAATGTCCGATAGTGCACCATTAACGCCTTAGTCCCGCCTCGTCTCGTCAACGAAAACTAAATATACATTTCGTCATAGTTTTCGTTAACAAGAATCTATTTTTAGCTCGTCATTGTCTCGTCTTAGTCATGTAAAAAAGGTCGTTGACGAAGATTTTTCGTCATAGTTTTCGTTGACGAAATTAACACTGGTCTGGGATCAGCCGTAAGAGGCAGACATGGTCAATGGCAAATACTTGTGATTCTGGTTAGATGCTGTTTTAGATACATGGACGTGTTGCATTCACATTTTGGGCTGCAAATGGATACTCCATGTGGATCAGATTACAGAATGTATCCCTTTAATGTATTCATCACTTGGACTCTTACGTCCACCGCGATGTGGGGGGTATACATTGGGCTTTAAGGACAGGGTGTCTTCTGCTTTAAAGAATCCAGTAGAGGTAGTTCTGGCATCTTGTAGAGATGTTTGAATCCTTTTGAACATGTATCGTGCATCTCAATCTGTCAAGACTACAGAGCAAATCCAGAACATAGCTAAAGGGGTGATTCTGTATATCCCATATGGCCTGGAAACAACACATCCATACAAAATAGACAATATAGTCAAAGGTGAAGGCCTGCCGTTCTTGCAGCCATGACCTGGACCTGGATAAGCAGTGGTACATTTTTGGGTGGATGCAATATCACTACTCTAGAATTTCAAAACCCAGTCTCAAAGTATTTTAAACCCAGCATCTTCTGCAACCTTGACTTAATGTCCTTGGAAAGATGGAGTAACACAGAAAAGACTGAATATATAAGAAAATGATTAAAGAGAAACAAACTATTAATGCAGAAATGAAAACGAATAAGGTAGACGCCACGGTCTCCAAGGCTACTACCGAGTAAATAATAACTCAATTGATCTACAGGATCAAACAGAAGGACAACACTGAGTGTACAGACTGCTAAACAGGAGAAAGCAAAATAATTGAGAGCCCCTACGATGCTACCTTAAATGTACCAAGACTAAAACCCCAGTTATGCTTTCGTGGGTTTCTCCATCTTCATTATATTATGTTATTATTTATATTCCATATATTCAAAGCTTAAAAGTTCTACATGTTGTTCGCCCACTGGAGTTTCCCATGGACGGGCGAAAACCTGTACTGACACAAGCAACCTTCACGGATTCACGGTCACGCATAAATCAGGCATAATTAATGCACTTTTACCAACTAATTAGCAAAGACAACGGATGTGTTAAGAGAACGGTATCAAAGTATCCTCAAGGTAATTTGAGCTTTGATCAAAAACATCATTTTTCTTCCTTCCACTAATTCATGTAGAAACCACAAACACACCCACCTGTATGCGCTGCTTTCGGTCACAACACCTGCTTTGAAATGAATGAAAATCCACCTGTCGGATACTTTCACCAACAGTTTGTTGCTCAAGGGCACTGTGATTTCAAGCTAGGCCCTTATGCGGTACGGTGGCTGACCCAAAACTGTACCAAGTGATCTAAAGGGCTGTATGAACATCTTAAGGCTTAAGACTTGTATAAAGGAAGAATAATTAGACGGTATGAAGATGTCAGGTAACCTGTTTCGCTGATTGTAGATTGTTGTGTTGACTTCGTCAGCCACCATACTTATGTTCCATCATACCGTCGATAAATTCAAACCAACACACACAAATAAAGAGACACCCACAAGCACACTTTCTTAGGCTTTGATGCAGATTTGAGCTTCCTTCCTCTCCTTCTTTTCCTTTGATTATCTCACGATCACAACACACACCTGTCCCCCCCTCACCTGAGGCTCAACATGTAGAGAACCATCGCTCTCCTCTCCTGTCAGTGGGAACAAATGAGCTGGGCTGGTTTCTAAGTGTGTCTGTGCGAGTGTGCTGGGCAAACTTCCTGTCTCTTCTGGCCTTCCTCTCTTTAGCTAGCCCCCAACACACACACACACACACACACACACAGAGATACACACACTCTCAAACACAGATACACACACTCTCAAACACAGACACACATACTCTCAAACACACACACACACACACACACACACACACACACACACACACACACACACACACACACACACACACACACACACACACACACACACACACACACACACACACACAGGCAGAGAAACAGGCACACACCTGTTCTGCGCTGTTACCCTCTGACAGATCACTGACACGCCGTCTCTAGGCCATCCTGCGCTGTGTGAGTGTGTGAGTGTGTGTGTGTCTGTGTGTCTGTACCGTTACAGACAGCGCCCTCCCCCCCACTGAGTCAGTCTGGCAATTGACATTTCTCGAGGAGTTGAGGAAGGGAGGGAGTGTGGGGTAAGGATGAAGGGAGGGCGCAGGCCTTGATGTGAGTGTGTTTGTTGTCAGAGGGTTTATTAATAAAGATGACCTCAGCCACAACTGCTCAGAGTGTGTGTGTGTGTGTGTGTGGGATAATCCATCTTGATATAACTCCTTTGTGTCTCAGCGTGCATGGATGTGATTATGTGCTTCATTATGTCAGGCTAAACAGGTTGAGTCCAGCGAGTGTGTGTGTGTGTGTGTGTGTGTTTTGTCTTCCTTTCTTCTTTCCCTCTGGTCAAATTATTTGTATTTGACAAAAATAATCCAATGAATGTATTCATACAAACATTTCAATAACTTCTTCTCCTTCTGTGGCTACAGTCTGCGAATATGAACAGTGTCTGCGTGGACTCTTAATGCGTCTTTGCGTGCATGCGGACTCATCTGTGTGTGTGTGTGTGTGTGTGTGTGTGTGTGTAGACATCTGTCACCTGCTGTGTGTGTTGGCGAGAGCAGATGTCCTCACAAGAATAGAAAGATGAGTAACTTCCCTTCAAAGTGCAGGGCATTTCTGCATGTCGTCACGAAGAGGATGACTTGGTTAAAAGGTTGGATTACTTAAATTATAAAAAGTCATATGTTCTTCCCTGTTGGTTTCTGGCCACGTAGACAGTTTGGGTTTGGTGGATCTCTGGTTTCATTTATAAAAGGCTGTCCGACCAAATTGGATTAGTGCAAACTGAAACAGATGCTACCCGTTTAACATATCCTGTCAATTAAAAACGAGATCTGGGAAAACAGATGAATCTTCGTAAACCGGAGTAGAGCTGCAACAAACGGTGACTTCTCTAAATAAATCATTTAGTCAACAAACCAAAAAGCTGACAGACCGAAATCTATTGACAGTATATTGTTCGTGTTAAGTCATTTTCGAAGCAAAGATGGCAGACATTGCAGTTTTCAGCTTCACAAATAAGATAACATAAGATAAGACTTTATTCACCCCGAAGGAAATTGTTTTGCCAGAGTTACAGAAAAACAATAAACACAGCAGCATAATAGTACAACTGTACTCTAAAAGTGCAGTAAAAAGAGCAATTAAATATCTACAGGAAATATGGTTATTTGCTGCTTCTTCTCTGTTATATTCATCACATTCAATGTAATACCTTTAGGTTCTGAACTGAATAAAACAAGGTATTCGATGATGGAAGCAAGGATATACTTTTTTGAGAAACTTCTGACAATCGATAGACCGAACAATTCATTTATAAAATAAAATAAGGAACTTTAATTGCAGCCCTACTCTAGATAATCCTTATGACACCAGAACCTTCAATTGGTTGAGAAAGGCCACAGGATTTAGTTTTCTGTTTCATTGTTAATGATGTAAGTTGAATTCAAACAGCTTTTTCAGCATTTACCAAGTTGAACAGAAGTTGCAAAACAACGAAAAAAGAAAACCCAGAACATCTGTACCGCGCATTACTGTACCCCTAAAGCTCATTGAGAAAATATTGGTTTGTTATTTGGCTGAACTCACTTTTTAAAGCTGAAGTTAGCAGAGTTCATAGACTGTCTGTGCAGGGAGGTAAAGTAAAGGCAGACATGTTCAGCGGTGGGAGGTGATCTCATTTGTTTAGCTGTCGAGCTCCCCTCTGCACCGCTCCCCTAAGGCTTGGGCTGGTGCCTCAGTGGGACAGCCAGCTAGGCAATGGGCCCCCAGGGGTCCCGGCAGTTACCATGGAGGGACAGGGCGGCCCTCACTTTGCCCTCTGCCTAGCTCACTGCGATGAACACAGAGGCCATTAGGGACAGGGTCCTCCTGCAGCCGAGGGGAAACACATAATGAGATAATTCATGGAGCTCACGCTGGTACTGTCGCCTACACACACATCACACACACACACACGTGCAGAGGCAGATGCACAAATTAATCTTCACAAACACCGCCCAGTGGAAATACACGCGGTGTACGAGCACACAATCACTAGAGTGGATGCATGAATTGATCCACACTCCCCCATGCATTATTCTCTTTAACCTTCCCCTCCGTCAGTTATCCTCCGCCCATATATGGCTCCTTGGCTATTTGCTATTTCAGCTGCAGCTCTGACCCTCAGCCAGTTACATTTTGTTGGACAGACGGCAGCAGCAGTGAGAGGAAAGCTAATGAAACAGGATATCCCTGCCTCTGGTTATTCCACATGGAGAATAAGAAGAAAAATCATTCTTTGTGTGACCTTGAACGGGTCTATAAAATCACAGAGTATGCACAGAGCGGCCGTGTGTTTACTTATTTGCTGGCGTTGTTCTTCAGGGCCCACGCAGGACCTGAGATGCTACACACTCCCCCGTAGTGGTTGAGGCTCTCCTTCAGGGAGACTCTGAGTCACTTCTTCGGAGAGTTCAAGCACTTATAAAGTCAGGAAGAAGAATACTTTTAATGATTGCTTCTTTTTTCATGCAGACAAATATGTTTTTCTCTGACAAGCATGAAGGTCATGATACTCAGCTGTCGCATGAATTGGTGTCAACCTGCAACAAATGAAGCAAAGAATTTGTATTCTAGATGTGGCTTCAATGGGAAATGGAGGCTCGAAGATCAAAAAGGAAATGGTCGATTGTCTAATTTTTATATTGCATTTTTATTGAAATTTCATTCAAGTTCACCAAGTGACGTTAAGCAGCGCGAATCTGCAGCTATCTGGGATTGTATCCTTTGGAGAACAAACATAAACCAAAACCTATACAACGCACAGAAAGCATGATAAGTAAACAGTATTTTAGACCTCAATTATATCCCTTAGCAATGTATTTCATACTTTGTTTCTTAATCATGATTTATCAAATATCTGATTGTTTACCATTTCAGCCGACACAAAGCAACATTAGCATTCATTTGGAGTCCTGGTTCTGGCATCCTAACAAATATCAGTCCACCACACACTCTATTTGTTGTTCTGTTTTGTCTCCTTTTAATAAAAAGAAGTCTCTCTCTTTCACTGCATAATAATACAAGTTCTCAATAGCTGGTGTCTCACATTTTGCCTCTGGTGCTGAGCGGGAAGCGTACGTTGGCTTTATCAGAGGTTTATTCTGCTGAAAACAGCTGCCTGCGGAGTCCATGAGACCTTTAAGAGCGAACCAACACAGGGAAGTTGAAAGCAGCACTTTTCCAGCATTCACATCATTATCTGACATTTCACAAGATGGAAATGTTGACTTGTGTTTTGACACTAATGCAGCGTGCGGTGGGAACAGCAGAATGAGGAGGGAAAGTGGTCCGGTGAAAAGCAGGTTTTTATCAAAGGGCGGCTCAGCAGGAACGGTCTGTTTGGCTTTACTCCTTTATGAGACAAATATTGAGATGAATCTCCTCACCACCCTGGGCCTTGTTTTGAAAAGCGCAGGCCCCAAACCAGTGCTTTACCATCACATCCTCCCACTTATGTAAACAGATGTCTCATACATGCATGCACACAGAGACCCCCGACGCATGCGCTCACTCACTCTTATTACACCGCTTTCCTCTTCTCGTGCACCTACACCAAGCTCAACAATACTTCCATTATTTTTATTTTTGAATTAGATGCTACAGGGCATGCACAAGAACATAAAAACATAATAAAAAAAAAAAATAATAATAATTAAAAAACATATAATGAACAGAAAATAAATCAATAAACCAGAAAAGAAAAAAAAATTAACATACATTATTTATTTTCACATGTACATTACTTTTCACGGTTATTGTTCCCCCCGTATATTTCATTTACAAGATCCTTCCATTTAGAGTTAATGTATCATCTTTTGACCAAGTCCTTGTCATTTGATTAATTATTGCTACTCTAATTGAATAATAATGCAGTTTAATGTTCCCTCTGTACTCGTTGCACTTTCATCCCTTTTTAACTTTTAAAACAGACCAAATCTTGTGGAGTAAGTGCCTGTGAGATAAAGCACTTGTGCATGTGTTGTGGATGTATCGACAAATGTGAGCGTTTCTCTCTGTTGTCTTCCCTCTCAGTGGAGCTCACACACCAGGTGCTGCTCAGTATTTTGTGTCCGTGGCGGCTCCTGTGTGTTCTGGCACAGTGAGAATAATAATCGCAGCTCCTCGGCTCAAACCTGTATCTTTTGCCAAGAGCACCCAACGCAGGCAAACACAGGATACGAGTGGATGATAGGGAAGGTCCTACTTTACTGAACAAAATCACAATCACTTAAACTGTCGACACCAGCAAATTCAAAGGGGTTTTTGTTTGCCTTGGTACGGGAACAATAGGAATCCAAACCCTGTCGCTCGCGCTGCCAAAAAATGTGCTCGATGTGTTTTGATTGACTACAGCGCCAGAGGCCTTGATAGCATCTGTGCCGTGGGCTGCAGTTGCGAAGTTTAAAGCTGGTAGTTCTGGTTTTTTCCTCTTGTACTAAAGTGATCACGAAATGTCACTTATGATGGCTATTAACATGGCCCAATGTCCTCTGGCCCAGTTGCCATTAATACACAGCTAATTGGTTGTAGTGATCGTACGCAGGCAAAATACAGAAGATGCCAGTCGTTAAATCCAGTTTAATTTGAGGTTTATTAAAGTAGTTGCACATTACAAGCTTTCCGTTCACGCAAGAGTGTTGTTCTGTTTGTAGCAATCATGTATATTATGTTCAAGACCCAAATGTACGCTAAAGGTTCTTCAATAATTGTATTGTTATGTTAAATTTAAGTTAAGTTTTTGTTGCAAATTGAGCTGCTGTGATGCAAAAAAATGTCAGACTTGATCTGAAAATTAAGTATTATCATATATCGTCGTATCTTTTGTATCGTATTGGATAGCTCTGCACTGAGCCCGTGGTCATGGTCCATCGCACCGTAGCGTATTGTATTGTACCGTATTGTACCGTATTGTACCGTATTGTACCGTATTGTATTTTACCGTATTGTACCGTATTGTACCGTATTGTACCGTAGCATATTGTATTGTACCGTATTGTACTGTACCGTAGCGTATTGTATTGTACCGTATTGTACTGTACCGTAGCGTATTGTATTGTACCGTATTATACCGTATTGTACCGTATTGTATCGTATTGTATCGTAATGTGCTGTATCCAATAGAAACCGTTTGCTTTAACTCCACCCGTCCCCTCCCATTTCTGTCCCCTATGCCCCCATGTATATACCCTTGTGCATCACCCCCATTAAGTGATAAAATTTTTATCACTTAATGGGGGTGATGCACAAGGGTATATACATGGGGGCATAGGGGACAGAAATGGGAGGGGACGGGTGGAGTTAAAGCAAACGGTTTCTANCCGTGGTCTTCGCCCTCGAGCCCGGCCCCCTGACTTTCTGGAAAGGGTGGACCCCACAATTGGGTAAAATCAGTTCGGGCCCCACAATTCAGTTGCACAAGGATGTGTGTGTGTGTGTGTGTGTGTGTGTGTGTGTGTGGAGGTTAAGATTAATGTCAACATCAATGGATCACTAATCATGAAGAGAGCGCAGAGGGCCAACCAAGTACTGTCAGTAATGTATTGGCTAGCAAGTGTTACACACAACTGGCACACCACTTGACACCATCATAGTTCATTCACTGCTGTCAATAAACTGCACAGTGGAAACTCTGTGCACAATACTCTGCACTGTATCGACTGGAAGAGCGGTGACGTTCATCAGACTCCATCGATTGAGGGCGAGAAACCCCACAAACTCTCACAAAAAAGAAGCAAAGAAGACATCTCTGAAAAACATCTGTAATTTGGACATTTTGCAGAACTAGAATGGCTCGATGCGTGGTGTGTGAAAACAAGTATCCTGTATCTACACAAAGGCTGTTTTTATCTTTTAGACAACCCAGTTGGTTTTCAGATGTTTTTTATTCTAAGAAAAATACGAATTTTCTGAACCTACATGAGAAAATGTAATCCTTAATGGATTTCACTGAGCACTGACTAAATGAAACATGCCATTTCTAAATAAAGAGTTTACCCAAAGACAGGGTGAATCCTCTTTTGATGGTTGAAAGAAAATAAAAAAGCAGGTTACGTAAAAAAGCAAAACAGGAAAGTAGGTCCTTCCAAATCGAGTTTGTCTAATTAAATGTGCTGGAAAGTGAATTTAGACCTAATGAGGAACCTTACGGCAATGAGTAGCTCACCATATGAGCGCGAGTGTGTGTGGATGTGTGTGTGTAAACGGCTTCTGGTAAAGAGATTAACCGTTCGGTGAGTGTCTCCACCTGGGACTGAACCGGCGGCGTGTCTGCTGAAGCTTTAACGGCAGCAGAATAACTTAAAAGGCTGAAAGGAGAAAATCTGTCAAATGAAATATGCTGCTGCCTGCTACTGAGGCCACTGGCTGGGCTACCACACACACACACACACACACACACACACACACACACACACACACACACACACACACACACACACACACACACACACACACACACACACACACACACACACACACACACACACACACACACACACACACACACTATGTGACTGCTTTCAGGCCATCTCTGGTAGATTTTTCCTAAATAAGTAAGTCATCCAGACCTCAGCTTTCCATTGGCTTCATTCAGGAGAACCAGCAGCCAAAAGCCTGCAAGGCTCCATACAAACACACACACACACACACACACACACAAATATGCACGCACTTGTACACACACACCAATACTTTCAAAACACATACACAGACCCACAAGAGGCTCAAAAAAGGAGGAAGAGGGGACGAATGGAGAGGGAGAAGGGGCGTCTTGTTAAAAAGCAGGATTTCAAAAGCACCTGCACACAAACACACAAACACACAAACACACACACCTCCAGCTGCTTGCTGCCTGTGTGTTTGACAGGCAGCGCAGTGAGTGGCTGTGTGGAAGCCAGCCAGCCGCTTATGAATCAGCACTGACTAACAGTTTCAATCTGCACTTTCTGAGCTAATCGCGTGCATGCTTATTGTAAATGCATGGCTGTGTGTGTGTTGGTGGATGTGGTGTGTGAGTGTGTGTGTGTGTGTGTGTGTGTGTGTGTGTGTGTGTGTGTGTGTGTGTGTGTGTGTGTGTGTGTGTGTGTGTGTGTGTGTGTGTGTGTGTGTGTGGGTGGATGTGGTGTGTGAGTGTACCTATGCCTGAATGTGTGTTGATGTGTTTGCCTGCGTGTTGCCACCATAGCCTTCCCTATCAGGGCCGATTGTGACAGCCCGGGCCTATAATTGCTTTGCACCAAATTTGACATTTGTCTAAGCTGACAGCACCCTGATGAGCAGAATAAAAGTGGAGTGACGATGTTCCCATCACTTCCTCGTATGCTGTGATCCGTTTGATCGCTGCACAAGACGACGCAATGGGATGCTAATGGCATGCAAAGGCCCAAGCTTTGAGACTGTGCCAAAGTGTGTGAGTCTGCCTTGTAAGAGTGTATGTGTGTGTGTGTGCGCCTGTAATGGCAGCTCTAATCAGCGGCAGGATTGGAAGAGGCATGTGGCAATAAAGCCCAACAAAATGACTGCCAGTCCCTATTAGAGCCGAGCACTCTCAGAAAACCAAGCTGATGACACACACATATATACACACTCCATCTTGGTGGACATCTGGCCAAGGTCGGAGTTAGATTTGAGCAATGAACGCCAATTGCAAACCCCCTTATCACCCCGCCTACGCCACCCCCACTTGCCAAAGAAAAATATTCAGCTGCAGAGCCTGGCTTTACAGTCTTTGCTGTCCCGAGTGATTTGGACGTAAACTCTGACCCCCCTAAGTGCAGCCCATTACTCCCGAGTTGTGATTTACAAGCTAAAATTAAAGGTGGCCGCCATTTGCTCGGGCCATTATCAGCGCTGAGGCACGGCAGAGTCAATTCCCACTGAGGTCCCTCATGGGAGTCGTCCATCCATATTCCACTGAAGGATCGATTATTCAGTGGGCCATAGAAATGACTGATTTAAAGCTGACAGTTCAGCATTTGTCTTCCTCATGCTTTGCCCTCTACGTGAAATACCGGCTCTGCTCCGTGTTGCTCTTCCTTTTTACAGGGTTTGAAAGATATGTAGCTCTGAGGAGTGTTATTGACATTTTAACACTGATGGCTGACTTTATTCCCTCAATGTTTTGAATACTATAATTTGGCAACCCTTTTATAAGTTGTAAATGTTCACTTAAAGACTTGAATAAACCTTTAGATCAAGCCATTTGTAAGAGTTACTTTTAAGCTCCTTAAAACATCACTTTAAAAGTAATAATTGCCTAAAATAAAGCCTTGTTGGCATTCAAAGTGTCACAGCAAGCAATGACGATGGGTTGCACCCATTGTTAAGATGGGTAGTAAACCTTTGGCTATTTATGAAAGAGCCATTTATGTTTATTGCTGGCATGTTATTTTATTTTATCACTTAATGGGGGTGATGCACAAGGGTGTATGCATGGGGGCATAGGGGACAGAAATGAGAGGGGACGGGTGGAGTTAAAGCAAACAGTTTCTATTGGATACAGCACATTACGATACAATACGGTACAATACAGTACGGTACAATACGGTACAATACGGTACAATACGGTACAATACAATACGCTACGGTACAATACGGTACAATACGGTACAATACGGTACAATACGGTACAATACAATACGCTACGGTACAGTACAATACGGTACAATACGGTACAATACAATACGCTACGGTACAGTACAATACGGTACAATACGGTACAATACAATACGCTACGGTACAGTACAATACGGTACAATACGGTACAATACAATACGCTACGGTACAGTACAATACGGTACAATACGGTACAATACAATATGCTACGGTACAATACGGTACAATACGGTACAATACGGTACAATACAATATGCTACGGTACAATACGGTACAATACGGTACAATACAATACGCTACGGTACAATACGGTACAATACGGTAAAATATGGTACAATACAATACGCTACGGTACAATACGGTACAATACGGTACAATACAATACGCTACGGTACAATACGGTACAATACGGTACAATACGGTACAATACAATATGCTACGGTACAATACGGTACAATACGGTACAATACGGTACAATACAATACGCTACGGTGCGATGGACCATGACCACGGGCTCA
>NW_011337114.1:201784-207026 GCF_000735185.1 Notothenia coriiceps
AAAACAAGCCCCAAAGAAGCAACACATACATGATGTTGTGTAATTTGAAACCAAAACTAAGGCCTCAGGATGACTTTAAGACTTGAAAATGGTCATTTTTGTTTTGTAACATTGAATAAATTCTTTTTAAAAAGTATTTAAAAAAAAAAAAAAAAAAATCCCGATCCCTGATTTTTTTTCTTCCGATCTTTTGAAAATCACGTGATCGGCTCCGATCCCCGATCACGTGATCGGATCGGGACATCTCTACAAATAACGTTATATAACATGTAAAGGGACTTTTTCTTCACATCGCGCTTAAAGGCACAAACCAATCACATTCAGCCAAACAAATACATCTCAGTGTCAAAGGTTGCGTAGTCGTGTGAACCAGCTGTAATACTTCCAGATCCTGTCCTTTCGTTCATGGACTATTCCGATAATAGGAAACTTGAAAAAATAGCAAACATGAGTGAATGTTGAACAATATTTAGCCATAGGAAGATTGGATCATAGTTGGTCCTTTTGACCGTAGGAATCTTTTTTAATCTTTTATTGAAGTGTTTCAAACGTGGCAAATTCTCATTGCTGCCATTTTTTATGCCAATTTCAAATGTTTGCTTCCTAAATGTGTAGGTGTTTAGGGTAGATCTTTTTTTAATTAACTTGTCAGAACGCCTTCCCTGACAGCTATACGGAAACATGGGCTGTAAATCCATACCTGACACTCCACTGAAAACATCCCTGTGCCCTTGTCAAGGTACGACGCAGGATATCTCCATATGTGATATGTATGTGTGTGTGTGTGTGTGTGTAGTGTCTCATGTTTGAAGTGTATCATGAAATGCTCTCTCCTTAACAATCAGTTGTCTGTTTGATGGAGCGACTGCCAGCTCGGGTAGACTTTAGTAAATTGCCTCTGATGGAAAAAGTAATTTGTAGCTCGGCTTCCACGTTGGAAAACACAGAGATGCTCAGTGCGGAGAGGCAGGCAGTTAATCACACACATATACCGCGACGACTACAAAGACCCACTTTCACGCACATAAACGCAGAGGCACACAAAGACTAAACAGCCTGGAACAACTTCATTCCTAAATCCATATTTTCTGTGAGTATTTTTTCCTCTTTCACAATGCACTCATCCCCTTTTCTCTCTAATAATTCTGGATGAATCTCTCAATCGGCGTCCCTCACAGTGTGTGCTTATCTCCGGGAGGATATTGGTTGCCGGTCATAAATAGCTCTTCCTCTGACTGGGTGCCATCACAGACCCTGAGAGCGTGGGGGAGGTAAAGGGGGGAGGGAGAAGTCAGGGTGATAGGAGCGAGATGAAGAGAGCGATAGAGGGTGGAAGAGGGGAATGAGAGAAATATGGAGGTTGTGTGCATCAGTACTGTGTGACAGGTGTCAGCGCTGGAGTGCACATGTTTTACAATAAGGTTCTTCAGTGGATTCACAAACAGCAGCTAACCCTGTCAGCTGCACAGAGACGGGCTTTATTCCTTTCCTTGTCTGTTTTTATAAATATTCGGATCATATTTTATGGACACCACTCCCTGTCTCCGTCCATTGATGTTTTCCATGAAACCCTCACTGTGCCTTTTTCTGTAATCCTTCTCTTTCCTGGTACGATTTCTATATTCTCCAGGAAGTTTCAACCACTAACAATTTCTCCTTACATTTTGTGAGAGATAATTGTTGTAAGCTATTACTTTAAAATATGACTCATTCGTAAGTCATACCAATTGTGTTTGACTGCTTTGTTTTGGTTTTGTATAATTGTCTAGATTTCACAATAAAAACCTTCCAGTGGCTCAAACCTTTAAATCAAGGTTTGGAGAAACAAATCAAATAATCTCCTCAAAAATGTGTTTAAATCCTCTAAATATGATGTTGACTGGTTTTGTATTTTGATGTCAACAGTACTTTTTTAAATATTGCATGACTTTAGTCTCACTTTTAAATGTATTTTAAACGTTTTTTTAAATATATGTATCTTGTTGAAGAAAAACGACATAACAGCCTGGTCACACCCCACTAGGACCACATATTTAAAGGTGACCTATCATGCAAAATGCACTTTTGTACGTCTTGTATACATGAATGTGTGTCCCCGGTGTTCCAGGGAACTCACCAAATGTCAGAAAACACAACCCTCTCTATTTTCCTCCANTGGTCCTACACTATATTATTCAAATATAGCATGATAGGTCGACTTTAAATATTATAAAGTATAATATAGTTAATTCTACTATCATATTATTACATTACATGTCACTTGTTAGACGCTTTTATCAAATCAAATCAAATCAAAGTTTATTTATAAAGCACATTTAAAAGCGATTTTTGGTCAGGCCAAANTGATCCAGATTTGAACACTTCTATGATGTCACAGAAGTGGCGCTACGGCTATTGGGCCAACTCCACCAATCAGGAGGAGACAGCCACGGACATTGCCGTTGGAAAGCGCTGGAGACGCTGTAGTACATATGCCAGGCCTGTAGGTGGTGCTGTTCTCACTGAATCAGCCCATGCAAAGACAGTGTTAAATTGAGCGAAATGAGGAATGGCTAAAATGCATGATCTGTTTGGTATTTTGAAAAATAAAAAGTATAAATATGCCTTATATAGGTATGGTCCTACACTATATTATTCAAATATAGCATGATAGGTCGACTTTAAATATTATAAAGTATAATATAGTTAATTCTACTATCATATTATTACATTACATGTCACTTGTTAGACGCTTTTATCAAATCAAATCAAATCAAAGTTTATTTATAAAGCACATTTAAAAGCATTTAAAAGCGACTCAAAGATTGAGAAATCAGATTATTAACATTTGCATTACAAATTTAACTTACTAACATTTGCAGAAACGTCAGCGGGAAGAGTTCTACTGTAGGTAACTTTACTTTACTATAATGAAAACCAGCAAAGAACAGAAAGTAGCTTGAAAACATGATGATCATCGCATGACACACTGATGGATCTTTGCTGGTTTTCATTATAGTAAAGTAAAGTTACCTACAGTAGAACTCNTTGATATGCCACACCTGTGAGGTGGGATGGATTATCTCGGCAAAGGAGAAGTGCTCACTATCAAAGATTTTTTCAGATTTGTGAACAATATTTGAGAGAAATGGTTATTTTGTGTATATAGAAAATGTTTTAGATCTTTGAGTTCATCTCATGAAAAATGGGAGCAAAAACAAAAGTGTTGCGTTTATATTTTTGTTCAGTGTATGTTTGGACCAGGCTTGAATCTCTCTTCCAGCATGTTACACTGAACACAAGCGACCACATGTGAGGACAGTAACACTGGTTTATAGTTAACATGTGCATCAGTGATGTTATGATTTAAGCAGACTGTGTTTTACCTGTGTAGCGCACCTGTGAGTCATCATCTGTACATGCCGTGCGGAGGGTACAAAACGGCCAACATCTTTGGCACGTGCTCACTAAACCCATGCACAGCTGTGTTGTGTTCGCTGCTGCTGGGAGACATGAGCGCCAACATGAAGCAGGAGGAGTCAGTGAGCTCTACAGCCGGTTAAACACTGAGTATTGAGGGCAGACAATGAGCTTTTGGATGTATTTCAATGGTTGTAACACATAATTTGTGAAGTAGGCCCTTATCCCCTTCAGCCATTATGTGTTTGCACTGTTCATTTGCTGTTTTACTTTTTATTCATAAGCTTTTCAAATCCATAGAAAGGCAAAAGCTGTAGAGGAAACAAGCAAGAGACACTTAATGACTCATAATAAAGAAAGTGCCCTTGAGCAAGGCACTTAACCCGGCTATGTTCAATGTGCTCAGTGACTGAGAGAAGTCAGCAGACAGAGAAGGAGTTGAGCTTTTGGTGCCGGGCACTTCCCATCGGACAGACTTAGCAGACTGTGGTTGCACTGGGCAGCTCCCAGGAATGAATGCGCTTTACAGTAAAAAAAAAAAAAAATGCAAAGCAGGACATGCTGGAGGAGCAAGTGCACACTCAGCAGAAGCAACCCCTTCCTTGGATGAATAAATGTACGAAGAAAAATCTGCCAACGACAGCTATCGGATCCAAGAGTGAAATCAACGGTCATCAGCTAAAAACGCACCTGGCAGGCGTGAAGTGCGGACAGATATTTGTGAGAGCGGAGTGAAAGGTGAGCGGAGGGAAAGTAGAGTAGTGGGCCTCGGTGCTTTAACCCAGGGTCCATTAGAGTCTGATTGGTACCATTAGGAGGGAAAGGCGATCCGCAGACGGTCCTCTGGCTCTACGTTAACCACCGCCTGCTCTCTACTTTGTTGAACACAGGAGCTGATCGATAGCAATGAGGAGGAAGGAGAGGAGGGGAGGAGGTAGCGAGGCGAGAGAGAGCGAAAAGAGGTCCAGGTTTACGGGAAGATAAGCCGGGATCGATAGGAAGACAAGAACTGCTGCCGCGTGGAGAGGGGAGATGGAGGGAGGATGGAGGAATGTGAGATGCGGCCGGCTCACACTCATCCACCTCA
Source organism: Notothenia coriiceps (assembly GCF_000735185.1). Lineage (NCBI taxonomy): Eukaryota > Metazoa > Chordata > Actinopteri > Perciformes > Nototheniidae > Notothenia > Notothenia coriiceps. Next base: position 206,271 of record NW_011337114.1, read on the forward strand.
TCAAACCTGACGGAGGGGAACTGGAGTGCAGAGACTCGAGAGACAATATACTGGAGAACAGAGGCCTCACGCATGATTACTGCAACAGCGATAATACACTTACATCTCAAGGGGAATGCATCACTCAGATCATGGCCAATGTGATTAAAGACTCTGAGAGCATTTCAACATAATGTGCATTATCATAGTAATGGTTCCATCAGTGTGTCATGCGATGATCGTCATGTTTTCAAGCTACTTTCTGTTCTTTGCTGGTTTTCATTATTTGGAGTAAAGTTACCTACAGTAGAACTCTTCCCGATGACGTTTCTGCAAATGTTAGTAAGTTAAATTTGTAATGCAAATTTGAATAATCTGATTTCTCAATCTGTTTTTTGCAACAGGCTTTAACCAAGCACTTCATACAATGTTCTAAAAAAAAGATATTTTGTAACTCTCTCCTTAGCATAATAAGGCTTGTGGTGCAGTGGGTTGTGCGTTGGTGTTGGAATCGGGGGGTCACAGGTTCAAACCCCACTGCAGTCAGCATGTCGTTGTGTCCCTGAGACACTTCACCCCAAATTGATCCTGTGAGGATTGCCCACAGTATTGAGTATGTCAGTCGCTTTGGATAAAAGTGTGTTTTTTATATATCTGTTGTAATTTATTGTCTTTTATTATGAATGTAGTAATGTGTTTTTATGTGATTGTAGTATTTATTACATGTACAGCACTTTGGCCTGACCAAAAATCGCTTTTAAATGTGCTTTATAAATA
>NW_011337114.1:207066-215140 GCF_000735185.1 Notothenia coriiceps
TGCCTTGGCAGTCTCAGTGTTCACAAATCTGAAAAAAATCTGTGATTGTGAGCACTTCTCCTTTGCCGAAGATAATCCATCCCACCTTACAGGTGTGGCATATCAAGATGCTGATTAGACAGCATGATTATTGCACAGGTGTTCCTTAGGCTGGCCACAATAAAAGGCCACTCTGAAACGTGCATTTTTGCTTTATTGGGGGGGTCTGGGGGGGTCCGAAAACCAGTCAGTATCTGGTGTGAGGGTTAGGTTAGGGTTAGGGTAATGTTGTGAATCGAGTGGCCCATGGTGGTGGTGGGGTTCTGGTATGGGAAGGCGTATGTCATGGACGATGAACACAGGCCACTCGATTCACAACATTACCCTAACCCAAACCTAACCCTAATCCTAACCCTCACACCAGATACTGACTGGTTTTCGGACCCCCCCAGACCCCCCCAATAAAGCAAAAATGCACGTTTCAGAGTGGCCTTTTATTGTGGCCAGCCTAAGGCACACCTGTGCAATAATCATGCTGTCTAATCAGCATCTTGATATGCCACACCTGTGATGGATTATCTCGGCAAAGGAGAAGTGCTCACTATCACAGATATTTTCAGATTTGTGAACACTATTTGAGAGAAATGGTTATTTTATGTATATAGAAAATGTTTTAAATCTTTGAGTTCATCTCATGAAAAATGGGAGCAAAAACAAAAGTGTTGCGTTTATATTTTTGTTCAGTGTACATAGGCATTTCTAGACACTCAACACAGGCACGGTGTAGAGAAAATCAACAAAGATACAAGTGCAGAACTGTCAAGGCCAGTGTGAAGGCTGGGCCACACACACACACACACACACACACACACACACACACACACAAACACTAGCAGTGGTGTCTGAGTCGTGGATTATAATGTAACAATGGCCTTCATCTTAACAATTTCTCCTTACATTTTGTGAGAGACAATTGTTGTAAGTAGAGCTATTACTTTAAAATATGACTCATTCCTAATTTAGTTCAATTGTCTTTGACTGCTTTGTTTTGGTTTTGTATAATTTTCTCGATTTCAATGTTTCACAATGAAAACCTTCCAGTGGCTCAAACTTTTAAATCAAGGTTTGAATAAATAAATCAAATAATCTCCCAAAAAAGTATTTAAATCCCCTAAATATGATGTTGACTGGTTCACATTGATTGTATTATATTACTAAATATAAATTTAGTCTCACTTGTAAATGTATTTTAAAAGTTTTTTTGATATATATATATATATGTATCTTGTTGAAGAAAATCTATAATGTAGTCGAACTCTTCATCTGTGTTTTGTGAATGCAAGTCGTTCATGGATGTCCTCAATCTTCGGTTGCAAAAATTCTTCATCTTTATCGTGGAAGTAGATTTACAAAACTTCTGTTTTCAGTTATCTAAAATGCAGTTTGGGTTTTGACTAAAGAGCAAAAAGATACCATTACAAAACGACTGGTAAACATTGGCAATAGGCTTCAGATTTCTTTAGTCTTTGGAGGAATGGGTTTGTATTCTTTGTGTCTAAATGTGCTTCTGGGTTGTTGTGTCTTGAGAGTTGACTGAAGATGTTTATGAAATGTCCATTATAATCCTTTATCGCACTTTAACTTGTTCACACGTAATTTCAGCAGTCGCATTTGGTCAAAGTTCAAGCAGGAAGTTGTTCTAAATCTGATCATCATGCCTCATCACACTTCTTCTAACAGTTGTCCCTATGTTTAAAGATTATAATAACTTGCTTGTTTAGACAAATGTCACTATCAACGTCATGAACAATGATGACGATGAAGAAGCAGCGATTCACTTGAATAATAACACACATTTTAGTGCGGGGATGTGGACTTGTGATGTTCTGGAAAATCCAAACAAGCTTGGCATTGTGCGTCCGTCCCTGAGCTCACATGTCCCACAGCAGAGCCTGAGATACAAAACTTCTGATTACCCTTGAACACATATTCTTAGAAACAGTCTAAACTCAGATAAATCTAAATGCTAATACAGCAGGCGGGCAGGAGGGGGAAGGAGTTAAATGTGCTGAGAGCAGGTAACGGTGTCGCAGCAAGATTGCAGAGCTCAGTGCTGTTGCATCACAATGAGTGTTTATATGAACCTTCCACTGTTTGGGATGGGTTGTGGCCATATAGGCTATGTTTGGACTAAACAGCAATTTCCGAGCCGTAATGGTGAAGCAAACGTGGTACGGTCTAAAACCTGCATTATTTTCTAATGGAAAGTCAGATTTCATAGAAGTCTATGAGAAAATGAACCTACTTGTCATTCCAGTTGTCACCTCAGTAGATATTTCACTTAAGAGTTTATGGTCGCAATTGCTAGTGTCAAGTCTTCTTCAATACAGAATGATTTTGCAAATGATGGTTACATTTAGGATTAAGTAGACAATAAAATATTGTTGTTTTGGTGGGGGCACTGTCGTTGTGAGTTTATGTGGTCGCCTACCAATAGGACGTTTGGGGGTTTGACTAAAGCCACTGCAGACAACATGTATCTTTGGGCGGGATACTCAACACCAATGTGCTCTGGATTGCATGGCCAATTGTGTGTGAATGCTAGTTTCCCTAAGCAGGTGCCACCTTGTATGGCAGCCTCTTCCTCTATTGCCCCTTTCACACCGACGCGTTTTCAGGGCCGGCTCGGAGCTAGAGCCTGAAAAGTACCGGTTTTTCCTGTTCACACCTCAGCGGCGGCCTCTTAGCTCCGGAATCCGGTTCGTTTCCAGCTCCCAAAAATTGTCGGTCTAGCAAGCAAGATTCCTGAGCTAAGAGGCGGTGCCGCTTACGTCTCTCTTACGTCAAGGCGGGGGCGGGGGCAGGGGCATGGGCGAGATCAATCTCCTGAAGACCGCAAAGAAGTCTTGAATTTCGCACGTGATGTTTGTAAAGTCGTCCCATGCCTTCCATTTCGTTTCGTAAGAGCATAACCAAAGCGAACAGCGCTTCAATACAATCGGCCATTGTTGTTGTTGTCGATGTGAGGGATTTCCGCACGGTTTGGCTTTTATGAAGCAGGCACGTAAACGGTTACGTCATGACGCAAACGATGAGGCAATGACGCAGTACCACCCCGGCTCTGGGCGGTGTGAACAAAGCGGGAGCAGAAAAGGGAAACCGGAGCTGAACCAGAAAAGCTCTAGCACGGACCTAGAATGGGAAAAGCGCTGGTGTGAAAGCCGCATCTATGAATGGGTGTGAAATCTGACTTTGATATGTAAAAGGTGGTTTATGGGTTTTACAGACTGGAAAATATAAATGCTGACCATTTACCATCTCCATAAAGCTGGGTACTGTTTATGGCGGGGCTACCTTGTGATTGACAACTCTCGAGAACACATTGTTATCCAATGGATGCTCTCCATTTGTAGGTCTTGAAACTTGAACCTTTTAACTTCATGAAAGTTAATATCAACATTTTGAAAGCCTGTCACTTTTGGTTCCAGAAAAACAAGATAGCTATCGTCAAAACGCCAAACACAAACTTCTAAAACGTAGTCCACAAATAAATTGGTCACAACACGGTAGCTACATTACCCTCTTACTGTACATACAGAGAACATGACACTACAGTATAAACCAACTTCCAAATACGGCAAGCCTCCTTGGAAAGCTGCAAAACGTTGACGTATAAAAAAATGACTTTAAGTTCAATACAAACTTTTTACATGAAAGCATGACCTTAACAAAGTCACTCTAACCTATCAGTCGTCTCTCCACCTTTCAATGCTGTTTCTACTCTATACGCTATCATTCTATTAATCTCTCTCTCAGGTACCCTCCCCCCCACCGCCCGTAAGGTGTGTGGGCTGTTTCTATAGGAGTCCAGCTAGGTGTAACCTTTCTGCCCCGTGGCACCTCACTGGGATCCAGGGCTCTGGGCTCAGCGTGAACTCCTGAACTCTTCCCCAGAAAAGAAAAGCACAAAGACGAGCGCTGAAGAGAAGGGAGAGGACATGGAGAGTGGGAGGTAAAGCGAAAGAACGCCACCGGACAATTAGCCCCCCGAGGAGCATAGGCGGTCTCCCTAAGCCAGAATACACTGCGATTGTTTCACAGACCGGCAGTCGGAGAGAAACCAGAGTGAGACGGTGTGTGTGTGTGCGTGGGAGTGTGTGTGTCGCGGTGTTCTGCATTCACACGCCCAGCGGTTGTTGTTCCGAAATGAGACGTCGGTTGCCCGCAGGCATCAATAAGGCCATTTCTATTATTCAGAGATGATTACGCCGCTAAATCGTACAGCGGTGAATGCTTTTTAATGAGCTTTGATATACAACAGAGAAACTTTGTCAGTTTTTTGTTTGTCTGAATGTGGCCGGGGGGGGGGGGCGCGGAGCATATTTGCCGGAGTGATTTGATTAGTGAGCTGGTGTGTGAGGAGCAGCTTGAACATATGTGAGGGATAACACTAGAGATGTGTGGGTGTGTGTGAGGGCGTGTATATAATGAAGCCTGTCTTTTATGTTTTGAGTTTGATCCAAATTAAATATGGGTGAGTTTGAACACATGCATAGGCCTACATATGAATGTGTGGTAGTACAGCAGTTATATTCAGTAAAAATCCACCAAAAAAAACGTTTTAGTGAGAATATAACTCGTGTGTGTGTGTGAGGCTGATAGACCGGTGATTATAAAGAAGCGCACACACACACTCGGTGAAAGGTCAGAGCGCCATCCCAGCATCCCCTGGGCCTGCACACAGGGTTTCACCATTTCTCCCCGCCCTCACGTGTGCACATCAGACACAACATACGCTGTGCTGACAGCACAAGGTCGAACCAGAAGAAAAAAGGGAGAGGGAGACCCGGATAGAGACACAGAGGGAGAGGAAAACACAGACAGTGTGTCTGCCTGTAACCTGGTTAATGTACGCTTACTGAGGTAATCTTATTTCTAACATCTCAGGTAAACCTGGTTTCTACAATCAGGTTAAAGGATTAAGAGAAATCTAGTAAAGGTAGCCAGATAGTGATTCTCTTTGTGGAATGAAGATATTCTCTTTCCCTTTTCTATACATACCCCTTGTAATTAGCCAAAACAAACGACTACTTACTTATTAATGAAATCAAAGCACAGCTGGGGTATTTAGACAAAATCAATCTTCATGATATTTTAACGTCTTGATCATGTAAGGTTGTGGAATGATGTATCTATTATTTTTAGTTGAAAGGGCAAGCTTGACACATAGTTTAACAGTTTGTTGAAATATGCTGAATTTATTTATTTAAATCATTCTACATCATCCAGTTTAGAGTCAAATGGTTCATTTTCCTTAACTCCATTTTTGTAGCATTTCTTCTGTTGCCATCTTACTTTAGCTGGTTCAAGAAGATTACATTGCCTTTCTTTTTTATTAATATGACAAACTAAATGGGAAAATATAACATATTAGAGGTTTTTCAATCAGAGTGGAGATCATCTCATGTTACTGATGATCACCTTTCACCAGAGGCTGACACACTGAGTGCTGCTGTAGTGAACGGCTTGAATTAAAACCATGGCCCTCCTGGGCCAAGTGTTGAAAACCAATGATTAGAAACATCTGCAGAGTCTGTGATAATTCTCTGTGAACTCTCTTTCAAATTACAACCATCCATTTTAACCCCTCGTTGATATAAAATATTCATGTGTGCAGCTTTGATATTTGATCAGAAGCAATACAAACTTGGGAAAGAAATGATATGTTTATATTTTATCTTGGGAATATGCTTGGTTTCTGCACCAACATTGGACAAATTCAGAAAACTTTTATTCGTACTGCAGCACGGAAATGTACTGCGTTCCAAAAACAAAGGTAGAGTGCAGATGAAAGGCAAATGGAAAAAGCGTAGACTTACATATTAAATAAAAAGACCAGCAAACACATATTCTTCTACAACCGCTTAGAGATTACATTACTTGTTAGATGCTTTTATCCAAAGCGACTGACATACTCAATACTGTGGACAACCCCCACAGGAGCCATTTGGGGTGAAGTGTCTCAGGGACACAACGACATGCTGACTGCACTGGGGCTTGAACCTGTGACCCCCTGATCGGATCACCAATGCACTAACCCACTGCGCCACACGCCTCCGAGATGCTCCTCCTCTTAGCCTATCTAGTACAATGTGTTGGAGAGCTAGCTAATAGGTAACACAGGGATTTTAGCCTTTGCAGACCATTTACATGCACCTATATGAAACACTACAGGAAAAGGGAAACCCCCACGAAGCATAATAGGGCCTCTTTAATACATGTTTAGAAAAATAAAGAGTATATTGCACATGAGCAGTGGTATTGCAACATATCAAATAGGGTCGTTGAAAGTTAGTACTGAGATATCAATAGTTTGGAGTAAGAATTCTCCACCACAGACCAAAGGCTCAGGTGGTCTCAGTGTCCGATTAGCTGGTCTTCAGTCTATCTGGTCTCATCTCTTCTCCTCCTCCTCCTCCTCTTCTATCAGCTCCGCGGGTCAGAGCAGGTGTTTGGCCCGGAGCTTCAGTCCAAATAAGATCCATTTCATCTGTAATCAGCTGGAGCCCCTGGCACTGATGGAGGAGATCAGAGCAGCGATCAAAGAATTATAAGCCGACCACGCCTGACCAGCCAAGCGTGTTACGGACAAGGCCGGTGGGGGGGGAGTTACAGTAGGGATGAAAGGAGCGATGGAGATTTGGAAGTCTGCACAATCTCCCAGGGGAGGGACATGAAAGAGCAGGGTGCTGGTGGGGGGGGCGGCAGCGGGGGCGAGGCGGCAAAGATGTTACACTGCAAACTCTCATGGGAGTTTTCTTTTTCTTTGACATTTCCATCAAGTGGAAATAGGTTGTTTAAAGTCGAACGCGGTGCTCCGTTCCGCCTCAGTTTCAGGTAATTAGGATGGGAGGTGAATTCCAATCACCGTGTGAAAGGAAAGTCAATGACATTAGCTGGAATTGCGTAATGCCCCGCCGCTGGTTAGCAAAATCATTAATTGTGTGCAAATAAGGGAAATCATGTGCTTGAGTGCATGAAATGTGATGGGTGGCCCACGTACTGATGCCAGACATTTTAAAGGGGTATTACACGCAACTTGTTTTGCATTCATCCTCATGTATTCATACACACATGCATGCAGCTGATCAAACCCAGCTTTGATTGTCGGCCTTTCATCTGCGCAACATAAAAACACCCTGCTGGCAAAGCATCCACACACAGCCGGTCAACATAAAGACTCCTCACGCCCATTTCTTCACATCTATATTCACACATACGCCAGTGGATGCCGTCACTTATATGCAAGCTCACTCAGGCTTGTTATTGCGCTGAAGGAGCAGACTCTCACACACACTCTACCTGCTTTAAGTGTCCACCTGTGTCTTTGTACACAGACTCTCAGATGCTCAGTGTGCTGCGTGGGTGTTTGCATGTGTTTACCCTCAATGGAGAGTCCATGTCTGCTCCATTAGCTCTCTGATGTTCATCTTTCATGGGCAGAAAATTACTAATCAGTGCAATAAAGGGCTGTTGAATGCACGGCTCGGCACTATTGCATGATCATTTAAAATACATAATAAAGCCCTTCCTGAGTTCCCTCATCCCACAAATCATACATTTTGCTCTTTAACATGATATTTTTTAACTCTGTTTTCACGGCCATTTTTCTCCCGACGAAAACCCGGAACCTTGAAATCTCTTTTTCAATGCGTCGTCTCAAGCCTAGCTTTTTTTTTATTTGTACATTTATATTCCAGAGCTTTAGCTTATGCTGTCATAGGGAGCGGCATACAGCATGTGGGCTTGGATTTAAATCACTGAACCCGTTTTGGAGGGACCTGTGATCTTTGATCAAAACGTTTCCGCCGTATAAAATGTGTCTAAATTGGTGAAATTATCATATGATACATCTTCTTCCAAGGCTCACTGGGGTGTTCAGAAACTCTCAGACAACATTTGCAACCACCAGGATATGAACTCGGGTTACAAGATTATCATTTGGCCATTATTCCTTATGTTTGGGAAAATGTCATTTTTTGGTTAACTTGAAAACGCTGAAACATGGCACAAAATAAACTCATCCTCCTGTGAC
>NW_011337114.1:215356-223972 GCF_000735185.1 Notothenia coriiceps
CCCCAGCCTGTAAAGCCTCCCTTATTGATGGCAGCAATATACCATCACACTATCAGATCAGGCTTTTCTGCTAGAGATAGGGCCTCTATCGCCACAGGAGGCGAGTGGTGCAGTGGGTTGTGCTTTGGTGTTGGGATCAGGGGGGCACAGGTTCAAACCCCACTGCAGTCAGCATGTCGTTGTGTCCCTGAGACACAACGTTTTGGATAAAAGCGTCTAACAAGTGACATGGAATGTAAGGATACTGTTAAAACGAAATATCACTAAAAATCCATAAAAAGGTAAATAAAGCAATAGTTTATAGGATATATTTTTTACAGATAACAGCAATATAATTTATATTCTATACACTCTTATAACAAGGAATAAGTAATAATAAGTTGTTTGACTAGTAGTTTTCTTGTCTGTTATTTATTCTGAGTGAGTTCCATTGTGAGTTCCCCTGATGCTCTCATTGCTCTTAAACGCTTTCAATATAAGTACGTATGTTGGGAATGTACTTTTTTTTTAAAATGTTTTCAAATGAATGATGTTAAATATAATGTTAAAAACCTATCTTCAGAATTATGGCTTGTACATTTCCAACCATTTATGCACCCATGCTGCTCCAACCTCCCACCATGATGATTTCAAAGTGAGCGGTACAAAGCCCTCCGTTCACGAGGTGTGAAATCGTTTGATCCAGTTTATTCTGTTTAGTGTGTGTGTGTGTGTGTGTGTGTGTGTGTGTGTGTGTGTGTGTGTGTGTGTGTGTGTGTGTGTGTGTGTCAATGCTCCCGGAGCAATAAAAGGTGGAGGGGAGGGGGCGGGGTTTGCAGGAAGGAAGGAAGGAAGGAAGGAAGAGAGCTGACGGTAGATGCTATGTTTGTTTTGCAGAGGAGGGGGGAGGTGAAGGGGATCAGTGCTTTAGTCCGTGTGTGTGTGTGTGTGTGTGTGTGTGTGTGTGTGTGAAAAGGTTGCCAAAATAGCATAGGAGGGAAAATGAAGGGCAGGAAGAGGACAACTGAAAGCAAAGACTTAAAGCAATGAGGAAAAGAGGGCAAACGGTTGGGGGTTGGAAANGTGTGTGTGTGTGTAGGGGAAGTTACGGGTTAATGGACATTCATTCTGTTCCAGTGTGATAGTCAGAGTGGAGGGCGGAGGGTGATCGCCCTATCTCTCCATCCCACAAAAGGGTCAGAGGTCAGGGTTAAAAGTCAAACAATGCCTGGAAGGACTACAAATCAGCTGGTGTGTGTGTGTGTGTGTGTGTGTGTGTGTGTGTGTGTGTGTGTGTGTGTGTGTTTGGAAACGCTCTTGTTTCCTCCCCAAACATCCGCTCACTTCCAAGAAATGACCCTGGTTTGCTTCTCCCCACAGGGAATCATCTTACCTCCCAATACACTCTGACAAAAAACACACACACTCAGGCACCTACACTTACAATGACAGAAAAAGCACAGCCAAAGCACACACAGGAGCTCAGAAAGCTAATCAGAACATGTGGCCTATTTCTCCGTATGTTTTAATGAGCTCGCTGTCGTGGAGCGCTGACTGATATTATTAGGCTGCCGAGTCTCAGCTCATTAGCTGAACCGGGCTCAACAACAACACCAGCAGCAGCTAAAGGATGATTTGATACCGCCTGCAGAGTTATGCGACACCGCAGGACCTGAAAGAGGCCGCGGTGAGAGGCGGAGCAAATGAGTTCATTTGGTCGACGGGGGAAATCCAGGCTGCGTCTCGCCCTCTCTTACGACACAACGCGGCATCATGCGAGTCAGAAAAAGAGTAGAGTCCCCCTAGCAGCGCTGTGGTGACAAGTGAAGAGAAGTAGTCAACAACATTGAGCAGAAAACAATACTGCTGCTAGATCATCTGCAGCTTATTGTTATTGCTCTATGGTGGATGGCTCAATTGGCTGTATTGGCACTGCATGGAATCCCCGCTGCACGCTATCACAGCGGCTAAATGAATCACGATGAAGGGAAGAAAACGCCTCTGCTGCTTTTGAAATGGTTTCTACTCAAGAGCAAATTCGAATCGATGCTCTCACTTGCAATCAAGTGCTTTTTATATTGTACTTTAGAATTAAAGTGAAGGATAGTAGATTATGTGTGTACTTCTTCCACCACTGGACCACATTAGGAGATTTGAAAATGTGGACAATAATGAAAATAAGCACACTGTTTTGCTTTTTGGGGTTTTCCCTTTCCTGTAGTGTGTTTATAAAGGTGTGTGTGCTTGTAAATATTTACAACGCCTCCATTGGACTCCTTTGTCTACTTCCAAACATCACTATGTAACACTCGCGCATCTATAGAGAACCGCAGTGACGCGTCCTAAAACCCGGAAGTAAACTTCTTCCGGTTCCTTCGACAAAAACGCAATGCTATTTCTCCATTGGATTTTGGAAAATAGCTGGAAATAAGGTCTGTGGTTGAAACACATTTAAGAGACGGATCACGTTTTGTTCAGCCGGATAATCTCCACATGTCTACCCTACTTTTATAATTTTCAAATCATAAATCGAATCGATAGATTTATGATCGGAAGAAGTTTACTTCCGGGTTTTAGGACGCGTCACTGCGGTTCTCTAGAGCTCCAACTACATGATAGGCTAAGGGGTGGGACATCTCTTAGCAGTTGACCAATCGCAACAGAGCCGGCCAGTTAACCAATCAGAGCAGACTGGGCTCTGGTTTCAGACAGAGGGTGAAAAGAGGTGCTGCAGCACAGGCAGTATGAGGAAAATAAAGAGCTTTGTGAACATTAAAGCATGGAGACATGTCCCAGTAGAGACACTACATACTGATATGAACCTGGAAATGTGCATAAAAGGGCCCCTTAAAGAATACTGTGATAATGCAACAGTAGTACGGAAAGTGTAATTTGATATTGAATCGATCCTTGTGATCTTGTGTTGCAGCGGCGCTAACAGCAAGTGAAATCTGATGCTAAGACCTGCAGCGAAAGCATCTGTAAAGGCACTACTGTTAACAGCTTTGTTACTCTGAAGCCCATTATACAGAACAAGTACACAAGCAAACAAGTACACACGAGTAGTCCAGTGTCATGTGACCTTGCAGGTTGCAGCAGTCCCTTGAGAGTCTCGCATATCTCTATCAATACCAACGTTTTCAACTTACAATAGCTGAAAAGGCAACGTCCTTGACAGACAGAAAGCAGATGATGATACCATTATGTTCTACATTTGAAAATCAATATATGGTTCAATGCTTTTGGAAAGATATCGTTGTTCTGCTGGTGACTGTCAGAGAAGGGGAAAGAGAGGGAGATTGAATTAAAGAAAAGCAGCGAGAGGCAGCAAAGAGAGGAAACAACAGAGAGGTGAGGATTCTTGCATCTCCTTCTCCTCCACTTCCCTCTTCCTCCTCATCCTCCCCTGAAGTGTTTACACGCTGCCTCTCCACTTAATCCGGCCTTCAGGATGCGCACTCCACTTGGTAACCTCTCAGCGCAACGTGTTTTTTGTATTATTTCTCCATAAGTCTCCCTTTAAATTATTTCATCCCTCCCTCCCCTCCTTTCATTCTCCATCTCAATCTTAGCTCACTGAAGCGTTGGCTGGCGAGGGCCTCCAGCATCGATCCAATAAAGCTGGTTGACGACACTGCGAGGCTTGAAGAGCCTTCTCCCAAGCCCAGCGTTTAAGCACGCTCATTGAACAGCACCACGCTATGATCTGATCTGGTGTGTGTGTGTGTGTGTGGGGGTCTGATTTCTCCTCTCTCTGCCTCTTCTGATTTTCCTTCAAACGTGTAATCAATAACAGTCATATTTGCTGGGCGTGGGCACACACACGTCTTCAAATCTCAATTACCTCCCCTGCCAATCCTCAAATAGGTCAAGTGCAAGAACTGGAATTAAATATTCACTTGTGGGAATATGAGGGAGAGAAAGTAGGAGATGTACAATGTGCTACATGTAGAGAGGTGTTTTCTGTCTGTGTCAGGTTTGAGTAAATATAGTTTGACATTTTGTGCCTGTTTAATAGTCAATGGATGCGTTCTCCAATGTGTGTGTGTGTGTGTGTTTGTGCGTTGTTGCGCCTTTATATTCCAATTAAGAGGGTAACTGGTCCTTGTGAGGATACGAACATTAAGAAAGATTCATATTTGTTTGTGTGTACCGTGGTTTTAGTTCAGTATTAAGGTCAGAGTCATTAGACTTCCTTTAGATTGTGGTCAGTGAGTTACTGAAGGTCACCTTACATTAAAATAAAAGGGGTCATCTCACCCATAATACAAAAACAAATAACATTTTCCATTTTACTACTCCCAGTTATATCTAGCCATGCTGATAGGTGTTGGTTTTATGTCCTCCTTATATCCCTCTCCGAGATGTGTTTGCCATTTGAAAAATTGAACATTAATTTTCTTGTGGTGCTCGCAGCGTTTAAAAATGACATTTAAACGAAACAGTTTCCCTTCCAGTTACTAAAAAAAAAACCTGGCTGGAGATACTGAGGAAAAAGGACCCTATGTGGGACACAGTGTTTAGTCGATAAGGTGGGCTTCAAACATGGCGTTTATCAGATTATGGAACAGGGTCTGACACCCAATTTCTAATGCCCAAATCACGTTGTCCACCCGCTCATGACGATTTCTGTAACCTTTTAAAAACAGACAATCTGATAACCAATATTCACAGATATCGGCCATTTTTCGGGTACCATTTTGCAATTTTAACACCATGAATGCCTTCAAGGATAAAATCTGATGTGCATTTGTACAAGCTGTCAGGAGGAGGTAGTGATAGAATTTGAGGATGCTGAATAGAAACTAACAATCCATCTCATCGCAAGGTTCATTTAAGGCATACCGAAGCCTTAAGATGTTTTTATTTATACACTGCTGCGAACAACACAAACAAATTCCATTGAAACACATTTTATAGCTTCAAAACATTGCCTACGAATATCTCACAACTCGGTCAAATAAAACAGCTCATTTATCATTTGTACGGATTTGCTTTGATCCTCTAACTCTGAAATCAGTCTACATTTTTTTGAATGAATACATTTATGTACTAGCAGATTTATATATAAACAATCAGAACATGTTATGTCTTTCAAAGCTGCGTAATCTCCTATTTGGCATCGTTGGAAATGGAGGTTTGTCTACTAATGGCAGCAGTCCAATGTTATTAAAACAATTATTAAAAAGGTTATTTTCACACCTAAACACTCTGCTAAATTAATTTATATAAAGCTGCTCACGGTTGATTTTTTAATTAGTGACATGTTTCATCTTGATTCAACACATCTATGGCACTAATGGATGTCACTGAGTTCATTATTAATGACGATGTGACACCGTTACATCTGAAGTGCCTGCTGGTCCTCACACGCGTCAAACGAACATGACAGTGTGTCATCTGTTGCATCTCAGTACAGTTAGAACGTACATACTTAACTACTGTACTAAAGTTTAATTTGAATACTTTATACTGTAACTCCTCTAATGCTCAAAAGGACATATTGTGTTTTGACTCACTTCATGTATCTGACCAATATAGTAACAATTGTTTACTTGGTGTCACATAAATTACTAATTACATTACATATCATTTTATTTAGCTAATCTATTCAGTAGTACAACACATGTCCAAACTATACTCCCCAATGACAAATAACAACTTGAAAACACTTGTATTTGTAAGTTATACAAACTACCATAACACAAACGTATTAAAAGAGCCATTTAGCATAATAAGTTATTTTGTATACGCCACGTACATTTAGCTGATAATCATTTGTTTACAATGACTAAAGTAACATGTTGTACTCAGAACTTGTAATGAAGTATTTTTAGACTCCCCCCCCTTCCTGAAACGCCTCCACTTGACCCGTTTGTTGGACTCTACTTACGCTTTTATTGGCAAAACAAAATGGACGTGATGTGGGACTAAGAGGCGGGACATCTCTAAGCGGTTGACCAATTACAACAGAGTAGGCCAGCTAACCAATCAGAGCAGATAAATAAAGCACTTTTTGAACATTAAAGCATGTAAACAGCAATTAGAAATATTAGCATATTAGGACCCCTTTAATATCGATCCGCCCTCTGGCCCCGTGCATCTGTCTCGCCTGCAGCAGTGTAACAAGTCCATCATCCTTTCCACTGATGTCGCTCTGTGGCCGCGCTCTTGACAAGTTCATTAGGTATAAACCAATTCATTTACAACACTGGATTGTCCTTGCCTCGACATTCCTTCCCCGACACATTGGCGTCTGATGCATTGCCAGCGCCAATTAACTTTGATAACCCAGTTTAATATAATGCAGCTGGTTCGTCCTGACAGGAGGGCAGTGATAAGCTATTTTCCTGAACCTTTTGAGTAGCAATAGCTGGATTATTATATAGAGAGTGAGGGATGGACAGAGGAATCCTTCCAGACCTAAAGTCATTCAAATGTTGTTCTGTTGAGGCGTATTCACTGATTACTGCCGTGTCCTTGTTGGCTTTAATGATTTGCATAACTCAATTCTGTTTGTTGTTTTTGGTGACAATGTTACATTTTATACTCCATGTTTTTAAAAGAAGAAATTTATCTTTGGGTGCAGCTTGAATGTGTGAACGGTCCGGTGTGGCTTTCTGATTGGAAAGTTGTAAACACTGAGGAAATTGTCTGATAGACAAGCAGGCCAATAAAAGAAGTGACTCGTGCTTCCAGCTCATGTGATGTTGATTTTTCTTTCTCTCGGCAGGCTGCCAGGAGCTGCTCTCCCTCTCGAGTCCCTCCGATCAGCTGATCCCCTGCATCCGTCACTCAGAGGCAGTCTCGACCAATAGGAGACGACATGGGAGCCACGGGCGGGACGAAGGTCTTGCTCCTGGTGTTTCTGGTTGGATGGGAGAAGTCTCTTGGTCTCAACTGGAACCCAATCCCACGCAAGACTGTTCGATACCAGGGTGAGTGAGCAGAGTAATGCTGGCTTTTCGAGGGGTTAGACCTCAGGGGGCGCTGAAACTTTGCAGTGAATGCCAGACTTAAAGAAATACTTTTGGTAGTAGTTATTTTGTGGGCAATTTGGCCAATCTGACGTATTCTGAAAGCAGCAATAAGAACGAAAACGCCTATAAATCAGGTGATAACGCTTAAAATCAGATGTGCGATCAGCAGGCTTTCTGTTGTCTTTAAGATCAGTGCTATCAAAACATCAGAATGTGCATGTTCACCAAAGTTGAATCTGACACAAAAAATGTATCTAGATTTACTTTCGTTCCTGCGGCCGAATCAAACCCCTAAAGACGGATTTAATGGATTTACAGATGTTGGTATGATCCTTTTAAGTTCGTCCTGAAACGATTTATCTGGTCTGAAATCTGATACAAAACCAGTAATTGCAGAAATGTATTCCATTACAAACAACCAGGCAGGATTTTCCATTACATCTCAGAGGTTGATGCTTTTGGATCTCTGTAAAGAGGCCGTAATCGACCCCTGGTGAAACAATGCATCAGTCTAATCCTGGCGCTCAGCTGCCTTTGCACTCTTTATCTCAGCCTCCTCTGCAGCCGGGCCTGACTTTCTTCACTGAACAATGCCAATTGTTGCAAGCTAAGGAATACGCTTTTTTTTTTTTAAATCCTTCAAAAGGGAAGTGTTGCATTCTCTCTCCTGGGGATTAGGGAAATACTATAAAGAGAGGGAAAAATATGAGGATACAGATATATTTTCTCACCTCTCTGTACCACCTATACCCCCTTTCATGCCATGTCTACCTCTCCTCTCCCTGCCCTTTCTGTTTGCCTTTTATCCCTCCCCCTCCTTTTCTTTTGCTTTGTTCGTCGCGGCTCAATGTGTGAACTCGAAATGCTCTTATGGCGTTTTCACAAAGAGCTCACATTTCAGCCGCTCTTGAGGAGAAAGGCGGCTGGTGGGGTGTGGAGATATTTCAAACCTAGCTTTCTCATGCAGCTACCACGCATCCCCCCCTTTCTCCTTTTATTTCCCGTACAGCGTCCCTTTCATCCCTCGATGCTACAGTCGTCACTGGTGTTGTGATGAGGGCTGAGGATGGGGGTAAAAACAATCGATAGGGCGTCGATACTCTGTGGGGAATTGCTCCAGTGTGACAGCAGAGCCAGTGTTGGCAGACAGCCGCACTTTGGCCAGAAAACTGTTGCACGCCAGACAAGGCAAACAAGGACAGCACATGCTCTTATAAGGAAGAAGCAAAAAGACACTCAGAAAAATTCAAAATTCTAAATATTTTAATGCATAAGCTGTTGAATAAATCTGCCTGTAGAAACCAGATAACTGCCCTCGTTTCTAGTGCAGCTTCAACTTCTTTGTCATAAATGTCTTTCTAACATAAAAGCCGTGTCATGAAACACGGGAGGAGGGTGGCGTCACTTCCATCACACTTGATTCCAGCGTGGCACTTGAGTGCATAAAGAATCTTGATGTAAATTGATTTGCATTGGAAACAAGTGGGATGATCTTACCCGTTGACAGGTTTCTCCACTGGGTTGGATAAAAATGAGATTTTCAGGCTCAATACTGGCTAGAAACTACTTATATGGATGGGCTCTCGCCACGGTGCTGAGGAGGAGATAGGAGGGAGACGAAATGGAAAAACAAAGCTGCAGAAAGAGAGTGGTGTGG
>NW_011337114.1:224662-242466 GCF_000735185.1 Notothenia coriiceps
GGGTTGGAGGGGGGAGGAATGAGAGGAGAGAGGGGAGCTATATAATGGAAGGAAAGCAAGAGAGAGAAAGAGGGCAGTCACTAACCGCCTTAAAAGGACAGAAAGTAGAGGAACAGAAAGAGAAACACACACACACACTCTGCAGGCCGTTCACCCTGTGCTTTATTTTGCATATACACTCAGATTCAACATTTACGTGTGTGTTGCTGTTTGCATGCAGTGTGAGTATGCAAGACAGAGACAAGAAGACAAGCAATGCAAAACCAAAATGAGAGAAAAAATGGGGGCATAAAGGGCGTGTGTGTTTGTGTGAGAGAGAGAGTGTGTGTGTGTGTGTGTGTGTGTGTGTGAGAGAGAGTGTGTGTGTGTGTGTGTGTGTGTGTGTGTGTGTGTGTGTGTGTGTGTGTGTGTGTGTGTGTGTGTGTGTGTGTGTGTGTGTGTGTGTAGTTGAATGTCTGTCTATCTAATCCCCCTTTGTGTGTGTGAGTGTGTGTGTATTGCTTAGGCTGGCAGTCTGAGGGATTTGGAGCACGGGCCAGCGCAGGAAATGTGTGTGTGCACGTGTGTGTGTGTTTGAATAGGGTGTGTTATGGTGTGGCAGAGATGGTTGACGAGATAATATGTACACCCCCAACACACACACACACACACACACACACACACACACACACACACACACACACACACACACACACACACACACACACACACACACACACACACACTACCCCACCCAGCAATTACACAAGGCTTACATGAGGTTGCAGCAGAAGAAACAAAAACATCCTCTCTGTTCACCTCTTCTTCTTCTTCTTCTTTTATTCTTTAAAAGTCACATTGTGACATTTTGAATGTTAGGCTTTCATTCCTCGCCTCGCACACGCCACATTACTGGATGGCAAAACAATAAAAGAAGAAATCACAGTTGGCTCCTAATGAGACGTTTTATGTACACACATTATGTATGGCCCTCATAGGGCCGCTAATGAGCGCTGTAGATTTACATACTTGTCTAATCACGGACACCACGCATGGATCGGGAGTTCTCTTTCACTGTTATGCGGTTTGCTTTTCATATTCATGCTCATAATTGAAAGTTTTTCCTCGATCATGTTTCTGCTAAAGGTCTTCTCATGCAAACATTAAACTGAATGTTTAGGATGGGTGATGTTGTGACAATGTTATTTTGGTGGAAACAAATTCCTTAAATGTGGGGTAGGTAATTTTGAGAAACCGCGAGATACACTTTTTGTTATATTCCATGGAATGCTCTTAACATCCCGATAGCAATGAATATCTGAAGTGCTTTGACAAAAAATCCATAAGAAAATGTCATCTGTGGAAGCCGTGGCGCTGTAAAAAGCACGACCAATCATCTGAGCCGGCCCGGCTAAAATAACTGGATGGCCTACCTGCCTGTCAGCCTTCCATCTGTGCACAAACTTATCTCGTGCCCTCATTGGTCATGTGCGCGTTCGTGTGTGTTGGAGGAGGGGCTCTGTAAGGAAGTGGCAGATATTTTCCGGCTGTGTATTTTCAAATTCTGGCGCACTCGAGCTGGTTTCTCCAAAATGACCTACCCCACCTTTAACGAGACAAGAAAACAACAATATTTGAGTCCATATTAATGCTTTCTGGCATGATGGATAATCCTGTCCGTGGCACTCCAAATGTCCAAATACTTACATTATCTACAGCAGCTGGGCATTGTCGTGTTAAGCAAACGTCATTAAACCGGACTAAATGGTACATTAGTTAAGGACTACTTGAGCTGCATGTTTACCCACATTTGTATTATTTAAAGAGGCCCTGTTGTGCTTTTAAAAGAGGAGTATGTAAATAACACATGGACAGTGAGTGAGGATTTAACCAAAATAAATGACGTTACACATGATTACCATTCAGATTGTTCCTAGTGCAAAGCTGTTCCAGATGATGTTTTTTAAACCAAGAAAGGCTGACAATTTATATGTTACTATAGCAGTCAGAAAATCATGCGCCCTTATAATCTTGTATGTTTTTGAGTCCAAGAGGGGGAAACTAAGTCCTTCTTTTTAAGCCGCGGATCATAAAAAGTGCTTGAATTTACATTATTTTGTCAAAAATAGAGATAATTTGCTTGATGTAGAAAATATACTTTATTCCACCGTCTGCATGTGTGTTCCCAAAGTGGTCACTGCAACAGTATTTAACATTGATCATTAGACTATGCCGTGTTGTGTCTTTGAATTTAAGCAAAATTAGACTTTGGATATTCTTTAAAAAGTCCTTGAATTGAAATGTTCAATAAGGTTTGGGAACCATGGCAAAAAAATATGATTTTTTTTGTAAAAGTTGTATCTGAATAGAGCAAACTCTTCTTTATATAACTTGTGAATTCAACTTTTGTAAGATGTCAGTTCTCCTTTCAAAAAAGTTACGGAGTCAAACTTGAGGTGCCAGTCATTATTAGTTTAACACAGGAGACTGACTCGAGTCTCAGTCAGATGACGCCTACTGGGAAAATCACATACATAGATTATTATCATCCCCTCTCCTTTAAACACAAGGTTATTATTTCTATTTCTATCTGTCTTCACCTTTCCCACTCTGTCTCTGCCCTAACGTCCTCTTTTCTGAATTGGTCACAGCTGATTGAAGCATCCAATAGGTTTTAAAGCAGTCTTCACGCCCTCTACCTGGCCCTTTCTATTGACTACAGACGATGCATCAGCTGATAACAGAGCTATCTCTCCCCCTTCTTCTTGTCTTTTACTCTCATTCCTTTTCTCTTTGTGTCTTTCTCATGCCCAGCTTATACTCACACCCACAACCACACATACACTCCAGCTAACCCAGCCCAATGACAGAGGCCAGTATGCCAAAACTATGAAAAAAAAAGCAGCAGCTGTGGTTAAACAAAGAAAAGAGAAAGAAATTGGAGGGAGGTGAAGAGAGCAGGAGAAATAGAGCCCTTGGAAACTTGATATGTTGTTTGAAAGCCTCGCCAGCTTTGATGCAGAGCATGCATCTTTACAGAAAAGAAAAGCCAAATGCATACCTCTTGATTTAGAAAGAGAGAAAGATAGAGGAAAAACAGCGAGGAGGGAGAGAGTGGAAAAGGGCCGGGCCTCTGACCTCCACAAACCTCTCTCCCTCTCAACCTTTCTTTTTTTTCAGTCTCTCTCCACCATATCTCCCCAAACCCTCCAATTACAATAATGAGTGGTTGAGAGTGAGGCAGAGAGAGGCTGTGCGTGACTGGGAGGATACATGGAGCAGAGGGAGGGGGGGGAGAAGGAGATTCATCACCGCTTTTTATCTGCTATGAGTGTCACTCATCCCCTGACCCTGTGCTGATTGGTCAGTGCAGATTAACAGCTGGGACCAGATGTCAGGACCTGCATCGCTCCGTGTTGTCACACTGAGCGGATGTGCTGGAATGTGGATTAAAATGAAAATGCCACTCGCTCTCATCTAAAGCACGTTCCTGTGGAAGCAGGGCAAGCAGTGACCTTATATTCAAAATCACTGCCATCCTCGATCCTTATCTCTAAATCAAAAGTGACGAGTTATCCCACAGGCGGAGAGATACATTTACATATAGCTTCTTTACAAAATTGGAAATGTAATGTCATCTGCAAAAGATTCAAATATTAGATTAGTTAAGATTACATTTAGACACTGTGCAGAGTACAGGAACAAAGCAATGTAAAGCAATTCTATGTAGTATATAAGTACAAAATGTATCTCAAATATAAACAGTGAATAAGTGGTGATTTTTGACATTTTAGATTCTGATGATATACAGGATAGGCACATGGTTTATTATGTGAGCAGCATTTTACATCTGATTAGTTCACATGCAGGAACATGATTTATTTATAAGACAAAGGACATGTTTTTCCCTAATGAGATAATGAATAACATTTAATGCATAGATTACATGCCTGTAGATATGTATATTTTCATATTTTTCATGGTCCCGATGGCCAGTCCGCCACTGACCACTAGTTGACAATACATTTTAAAAAGGAACTTTACCAATGGCGATATCTCATATTATTACAAAAAGGTTATTTGTGTTCTGCGAGCACTGGCTTTGTGTAAACCTAGCTAGATTATGTTGTGTCTTTTTGACATTATTTCCAGTGTTCTATCATTTCTATGCTGGGCTTCAGTGACTTGTTCCATAGTCTTTACAGATTTGTAGTGTCTTGAAGAAGAATTCCCCCTTCCTCTGAATCAAAACATACTTGTCATTTTTGTCAAATCCAGTGCCAAGCAGCACCCATTGAGCTCCACAGGCTCTCGTCTATCTCTCTTTGTGTGTGTGTGTGTGTGTGTGTGTGTGTGTGTGTGTGTGTGTGTGTGTGTGTGTGTGTGTGTGTGTGTGTGTGTGTGTGTGTGTGTGTGTGTGTGTGTGTGTGTGTGTGTGTGTGTGTGTGTGTGTGTGTGTACAGAAAAGGCATAACTCTCCCCAGCTGGGGCGCTGCTGCTACCAGTCATACTGAACCATGACGCTGGAATGGAAAAAGCTCACTTGTGGCATCAACCAGCTCTCCATTTGTTCTGCTTGTTGAAGACAGCAATGGTGACCCCCCACTGAGGCAGGCTGTTTCATCTCCAACCCTCACCCCCCTAAAACATCCCCCATCTGACTCCACTTGTTCCGTTGCTGTGTTAATCCACTTTTCACCACTTCCTTCTCCTCCCATCCCTTCATCTCTCTCGCCCATTTCTTGCTGAATTGTATCGCTCTATTGCCATGACCGTTTGTGAAAAAACTGCAACTGTTGGAGCTGCACAGAACACAAAAACAGGGGCTTAGGTATTTGTAAGAGACGCTTAATTATTCAGCTAGATATATGCGTTCCATGCTATTTGTTCTTCATGGCACGTTGATTCCGTCACAAGTGGATAAACACATGGATTCCTTGTGTTGAATAATCCCATAAATCTCCTTTATTCTTAATTTACAACAGGAGAGACTCCAGAGCTGACTGGAGGTATTTGTGCAGATGTAGCTCTGTATATCTTGTCTCCTTTCTTGTCTCTCTGTATCATGCTCTCATTCCTGTCGTACACGCTGACTCTCCTGTGAACTTGTCATTCTGCTCGGCACACAAAGCCCCGTGGATTGTGTGTGGTGTGCCTTTGTGTGTTGTTTTTGTATTGCTTCAAAGAGGCTACCTGCCTTCCTACGAGGGTCTGCTGCGTCGGGTGTGGGCCGCTGCTCAGCCTCCTCTGTCTGTCCTGTCTCTGCCTCTCTGTCGGCATCTGGCTTCAAGCGCTTCCCTAAAAATAGGGCTTTAATCATAGTTTGGGTGTGTGAGTTGGCCTGGGCGGTTGGAAAGCTATAAGCAGATCGCTGGGTATATTTTTATAGAGAGAAGAGAGAGAGAGAGAGAGAGAGAGAGAGAGAGAGAGAGAGAGAGGAGAGAGAAGAGAGAAGAGAGAGAGAGGAGAGAGACGGACGGGACGGACTCCAGACTCCAGAGGCTGATGGGACAGACACAGAGAGCAGGCCAGATCAAGGACCTCTGCAGTGGGCGTGAAGCAACGGGTCGCTGCTCCCCCTCCTCCTCATCTACCTCCCTCCTCCTCCCCCTCCCCCTTCTCCTCCTCTTCACATTGGAGTTTGTGTTTGCTCTGGCGCAGTTTGATATTAGGCTGGGCTGGATTGAGAATCTGTGTCGTGACCCTGATACTCTTCAGTGGTTCACTTTCAAGGACTCAGAGATGATTATGTTGTATCTGCAGCACAGGGTTTGCACCAAGAAATGCAGTGTTAGTCCATGTATGGTACACAGGAGATCATCAACTTAAACAGTACCATTCCTGCAATTCAGAAAACATCTTAGAATGAGAAAAAAACATGATTTGAGTAGATACAGATTTGAAGTTATTGTAATATTTGCCCAGTAACAGTGAGAAATATCAAAAATTATTATTCCTTGAAATACCGAAAAATACAATTCCTTAAATAAGAAGATATCTGAGTGTTAGAAAAGTGACTAATGTCTCATTATAAGAACAAATAAAAGTAAATTCTTCTTTTTTCATAGTTTTTTCCGGATTTAAGTAAACCATAACTTTATTTTGAATTAGGAAAGATTTTCTGGCTGCTAAAGAGAGACATGTCTTGAAATAAGCAGAAAACTGTGATTTTAAGCACATTCTATCAGGCCAAATATACTCCAAAACAAGTCTGTCCCTGTTTAAATTTAATGAAATTATTCATTTGTAAAGCTTTTAAGTGTAACTGTAGCTTCCTTAGCAATATGTATGGCTTTATCCAACTAAGAAATTCATCTCCTTTAAACTCGTTTGTCACTGAATCAATATAATCAGCAAGTGCACTGATGAAGGTATATTTTTTAAATGAAATAAATACCTGTCATGTATGTCAGAGATATTACTTTGTACGACTACAGCTCCACCCTTTTGCACATCTTGGCAAATTTGTTATTGAATTGGAACAGCTTTGTAACAGGCGGAATGACGGGATGCTGAGTCTCGTGACATGGACCTCAGGGCAGCATTATACCCTTACCATGGAGTTCCAGGAGCAAACAGCCCACCATAATTAATGAGTTGTTGACTGCTTTGCCAAAGAATCACATGCTCTTACAGCCTGGGCTTTCATTCCTTCAGGCTGCCTTGGATTCCGTTCATTTTTGCATCATTATACAGAGCTTCTCGCATAGCTTCCCAAAACGTGTTTATGACACTAAATCAATCATGTTCTGTCCGTCCTCTTCGCTGCATTTTAAAGAAAGCTATAACACACTCAAACACAAGCTGCTGAAATCATACCTGACTGTTCGCTTCCTGGTGATATCGTCGCTGTGTGTTTCGAGTCATTCATGGCATATTAAGAGATTAGATTTCTTGTTTCCAGCGATTCCAAACATTGTTATTTTTTGTAGTTTTCCCGGAACTTTTGAGTCACTTACACTATTACCAAAGACTATTTTCATTGTCTTTAGCCGCTTTTCACAAACAAGTATTTTTGCCCCGTAACTAATATCCCAGCACTTAAGTCCCCCCATGGAACTAAAAGCCGATCGCATTCACCACCCGGATTAAGTAACCCTGAGGGAAGATTACGCAATGAAGCCACTGACGTCACTTTCTTCTTCTGCTGCTGCTGGGACTCCCCAGCACTTCTACTGAAGCCTTCCGAGTAATATCGCCAGAACGCCGACACCTCCTCATTACTCCACCGCTCCCATGTTTTATTTTGTGTTTTGGTGTTTTATTTCTCTCTCCGTTGGTGCGCGGGGCTAATGCTAATTGCTAATAATGCTATGCCAGCAAATACAATGGCAGCTTCAAAAAACTTTTCAGAGTTTTTACGGGGCGTGGTTGCAAAGTGGTTGGGTTTCATACATATTTTATTAAAATATTATTTAAAACATATTATTACAAGGCTTGGTTCAATACTAGATTCCTATTGGTCAATATCTGGTAAACTTTGAAAAACACCATTCTTCAATTGTCTTTATTGCTAAAATACTTCCTTAATAAGACGTCATTTGAATAAATACACATGGTTATCGGATTCTGAGAGCAGAAAGATCCATGTGGGCAAAACAGTAGAACAAATAAACCATCCTCCATCCTACCTTTTTGTAACTACACGTTTTTCTTAATCGCCAGTCTATTTAACACTGAGAACCGCCAGAGGTCCCGCTGGTATACCTAAAACGCCAACGGTTCAAATTTACCCGCTATTATTTCAGGTACAATGTTCTTTTGTTTAATCATACCAGAACAGTGGAGTTTTTGAACGCACAGGGATGGAAACTTAACCAATAGCATCCTGCGGAACTCAGGCTTTTCATAGGATAGTAGTTTTGTGCAGCATAGCATGAGCCTATAACATATAACGCTACCAGTGCTGATTTTAAACGCCTTGGTGTTAACTTGTGTTTGTTTGGTACAAATCTATCTATCTCATCCTCTCTATAACTATCTATCTGCCTATCTCTCTCTATCTATCATCTATCTCTCTATCAAATCTATCTTGTTCTATCTATATGGCGCTGCCTAACCCTAACCCTAACATGTCACCCATTGAGCATGTTTGGGATGCTCTGGATCGGCGTATACGACAGCGTGTTCCAGTTCCTGCCAATATCCAGCAACTTCGCACAGCCATTGAAGAGGAGTGGACCAACATTCCACAGGCCACAATCAACAACCTGATCAACTCTATGCGAAGGAGATGGATGACATGTTAGGATTAGGGTTTAACCCTAGGGTTTTCGGACCCCCCCAGACCCCCCCAATAAAGCTAAACTGCACGTTTCAGAGTGGCCTTTTATTGTGGCCAGCCTAAGGCACACCTGTGCAATAATCATGCTGTCTAATCAGCATCTTGATATGCCACACCTGTGAGGTGGTATGGATTATCTCGGCAAAGGAGAAGTGCTCACTATCACAGATTTTTTTCAGATTTGTGAACAATATTTGAGAGAAATGGTTATTTTGTGTATATAGAAAATGTTTTAGATCTTTGAGTTCATCTCATGAAAAATGGGAGCAAAAACAAAAGTGTTGCATTTATATTTTTGTTCAGTGTATCTATCTATCTATCTATCTCTCTCTCTCTCTCTCTCTATCTCTCTCCCTCTCTCTCTCTCTATCTATCTATCTCTCTCTCTCTATCATATGTATATCGCTATCTACCCGCTCAACCACTCCACACCGTAGACCGGAAGTTTACAACCGTACACTCAATTAACCGGAAGTTGATAGACACCATCTTGTGCACTGAGCCTATTATACATCCATGATCTGCATCCCTGCCCTATCTTTCTGCAACCTAATTAGGATGCTCTACTCGGACATCTATAGTTCTGTATCTTTGAACCCTGGAATGAGCCCTAGGTTTAAGGTTTTACGTGGTATTCGACAGGGTTGCCCCATTTCCCCAAAATTATTTATTCTAAGCTCTCTTCTCTCACGTTATTATCGTTATTATGGCGCGCGCCGGAACCAACAATCAGTTTTTACCGTAAATGAGTTCGGTTCAGAGGATAACACATACAACATTAATTCAACTCGATATTTGTTCACTTGAATTTCACTTTGAATTCTTGGATATTCACAATGGGTGAATACATTTTTTTATAATAATAATAATAAATTTTTTTATTATTATTATTATAAAAAAATGTATTCACCCATTGTGAATATCCAAGAATTCAAAGTGAAATTCAAGTGAACAAATATCGAGTTGAATTAATGTTGNGGGGAGGGGCTCCGCTGGGGTCATCCGTGAAGGTGCCCTAAAAATCTCCCTCTGGTGCATTATTACAGAAAACAAAGCATTGTTTCTCTTGAAAAAGAGATTTTTAATCTCAATGAGACCTATCCTGGTTAAATAAAGGTAAAATTAAATTGTTAGAGGTCACTTTTTCTATAGCCTTCAAACTTAGAGCTTTTGTCAATGTTACGGAGTACTTTGATGTAGAATGCAGACTCATACTGCACTGAAATACACACTGAACCAGTGATTAATAGGTGCCCTAAAACGTCCTCACTGGAACGTAATTAATGATAACTCACAACATTGTTAGAGGTCACTCAAACTTAGAGCTTTTCTCAATGTTACAAAGTACTTTGATGTTGAATGCAGACTCATACTGCACTGAAACAGTGATTATATAACAATAAGTGTTGTTCATCTAATAGGTCTCAATCTTCCAGTACTGCATTAGCATGTTAACACAACAAACGTTGAACGCCGATGAGATGTGGTGCATTTAGTTTTATGTGTGAACCTACTTGGCGATGATTGTGATTCTGATTGTAAAAATGTGTTTACTCTCCCTCCGCAGACAGAGAGTCCCACGCTCCGAACATGTTCTCCCCCCGCTCAAAGACCTGGACCTTCCCCAACCTGAAGACCGCCGCCGGGCCTGCAGAGGTCTACCTCGCTGTGGAGGAGGAGGAAGAGGAGGAGGAGAGCTTCGGGTCTCCCTTCAGAGCGGTACGATGAAGATCAACTCCCTGTTCCTCACTTACACTCTACACTCCTCCCTCTCCTCCCCCTCTGACCTTCCACTTCTTCCTTCTCCTCCCCTGTCAGTCCCGCCCCATCCCTATCTGCCTTTCTCCTCCCCCTCCTTCTTTTTCTCTTCCTCCCTGTTATAAGATTTCTCTCTCCTCTCCTTATGTTAGGAAAATATCACTCGAGACCAGGTTGAGAATCAATGATCAGGTACTCATTTATTCTTGCAAGAAGGAGCAGAGTTAAATCCCATACAAAGGATAGGGTTGAACTCACACACATGCGGTATGTTGCTGTCTTCTGGACTTCCTTCACGCCTCATAGAAATGAGATATGTAGGAGACAACAAGTATGTGTCTGTGTCCTCATAAAGATCAACAACCTGAAATGCCCTGCCTCCTCCTATCAGGAAGAGGCAGCTGCAATGTCGTACACAGTTCAGAGCCACACATGATATCAGTGCATTCAAACAAACCCAAAGTGGAGGCAACAGTATTTTCTCCAACACTATGTTGTCCTTTTAGACGTTTAATAATATCCAACTATTCAAATCCATCATATTGAAAGAATAGGCCTTCACCAAAGCATGTTGACAAAGCTAGTAACTACAGCAAAATACCTTTAAAATCCAAGTCAATTCACTTAAATATGTATTGTGATAATGTCCCACACAGCTAGTCTACAGTGATGTCACAGGGATTTCAGGCAGCAGCTAGGTGAAGGTTAAGTACCTAAATGCACTTGTTAATCCATTTGCTATGACTACAACTTCCTCGTGGAACAACAACGTTTTATTTTCTGTTTGTTTAATATAGAACTCCACCCCCCTCTTATCTCCTCACCTCCACCCCCCTCTTCTTTTGCCTCTCTCTCCCTCCCTCCTCCCTTTCTCAAGATGTAGTGATAAACTAAGGGTTGAAAAAGGTTTATTACACCTAATGTCTTTAGACCTTCAAAAAGGGAAACTCTCAAAATCCAACTTTAACCAAGAACAAAATGAAAGATACCTCAGGGGGGGTCTGTCCATCATGTGTATCCCTTGGAAAGTAAAAAAGCAAAGTGATGGAAAATACAAATACTATGTTCTAGTCATATAGTTATAGACTTGATCTAGTTGTGTTTGGTCTATTCTTGTTGAAAAGCGTCTGTGCAGGACTATCTGGGTCACTCAGACTGCAAATACTTTGCAGTGGAGTCGAGATACATTTTTAAATCTGCACTCACATCTTACATAATGTAAAAACACAGAGCCACAAATTATTAATCCGCTGAATATTAAAGATTCACCATCGGATGATTTATGTAACCCACTTTAATTTTTTTGCACCTTAAGGCGTTACATAACTGGAAACACATGACCTAAAAGGCGTTCAAAGATCCAAAGGCTTTCCTGTCACACACAGAATCTACAGCAGTGGTCGCCAACCAGTCGATCGCGATCGACCGGTCGATTGCGAGTGGGGTGCGGGTAGATCGCGGACCGTTAAAAAAAAAGTAACAAAAGAAATAAAAATAAAATAAAAATAATAATGTTTGAAAAATACGTTTTTAGATGTAAACCTATCATCCACCACCCCGTTAGCAGGTGCCACTTGATTGACGTATATTTGAGACACCTCAATAATATAATACATTAACCGTGCTTTACGTGAACCTCATCATGACACAAGAGAGGACGTCAGGACTGCAATTTCCCGTGTTCAGTGAATGCAACAGAGGCAAGTCACCAGACCAATCAGAGAGTTGCATGGAAATACACGTGTGCTTGTGTCATTCCAGCTCGGCTCTGTGTATAGCGCATTTACTGTGATAGAGAGAGAGAGAGAGGGAGAGAGAGAGAGAGAGAGGGACCGGTGCTAGCGGGGACCGTGATGTTAGCATCTGGTTAGCCAGCTGCACTAACGGACATAAGGAGCTGTTTCCACAACAAGCTGGAGGAGAGTCAGACAGAGGGGCTCAGGTGAGCTAAAGGACTCTCTGAGTGTTTAGAACGGTTTTGTCACAAATTATTCAAAAGATTATTTCCGCGGCACACCTTCATATGACACCTTCATATGATCATTATAGTTATACAAACAATAAGAGAATAAATGAAAAACAGGTATGAAATACTATATGGCAGTAAAACAAGAATACAGTTTAAAAGGGGAGTGATTTGTAAAATATCCATAAAGAAAAAGAACATCTGTTTACAGTTCTGTTTCAAATGGGTGCTGAGAGAGGTATCCAGAGATATCTTAATGTTGCTCTCAAAGTTCACCAGATTGATGCTTTTAACTTCAATATTTAAAAAAAAATCTTCCTGGGGGAGCATCCCCCCGGACCCCTCTAGAGGAGGTGAGGTCCACCCCACACTCATAAAAAATAGCACTTTACCCCTGCCTATATGCCGTGAGCTGGGCCTTCATTGTAACAGTAATTCAGATGCAATTAGTCGATATAAAAGGCCTCAAATTGGAGCACTGTCTGGGCCGTCTTTTTCACTCAATTCTGCAATAGGTAGATCTCGCCTTTCGCCTAGGCCGAGGTCGGTGATCTTGGGCTTAAAAAGGTTGGTGACCACTGCTGTAATAGAATCTCGCTTTCACTGTTTGCTGAAAAATTGATGGAAAGTCCAGTAAATATAAATCAGCGTTGTTTGTAAAATAAGGCTATATGAATCAATATTATCACGAACATTGTTGTTATTTTCCCGTGCAAAAAAATTGTACATAGCAATTACAACTACTGTATTTCCAACATAAATGCAAAGAACAACATTGCTTAGATGTTAACCTCCAAGGTCTGAAGCAAAATCAGCCCCCTCCCTTTCTTCAAAGGACTAAAGCTCAGGCACATTTTACATTTAGCTAACCATAAGCAAACCACATGAATACTACACTACAGCAGAAAGATTAGAGCAGAATGTGATTTGTTTTTGAATTCTTACGTGACTGCCAAATATTAAAATATGTTTAATGGCGTGGGGATCATCATCATAAGATGACAGGTCTTTGTGTCGCTGTGTCCTCTGAGATTCTGCTGCAGACATGCTGGGAATCTGTCTGCAAACCACACCTCTGGCTGGTGAATTACAGGTGCAAGCATGTGTTAAAGGAAAATAATGAACACAATGTACCTCCCTCATTCCAATGAAAACGCATCATGTGCTGGAAGGTCAATTACTGCATTTAGCAAATGAATATTACGGCAGCATGCCGATGACATGGGTGAATGTAAGGTTATATGATCGCAAATAAAACAGTAATTTGCTGATTGCTTGCTTAGTAAACACTTTCGATGGCCAAAGCATGCAGAGACAAGTTCCCTGATTGCTTATTGATCATGAATGAGTACCTCAGTGAGAGGAGATCAGCTCAAGGTTACAAGGTCAGTCAAACAGTCTGCTAGGCCTGGGACAAATCTGTTATAAATGCTTTACGATGTTCATCAAAAACAGATGTGTTATTGACTTAATCTAAGGCACTTCTTTTTTATTATTTGTATTATTATTATTTCTGTTTTTATGTAGCCACACTATACTGTAGGATAACATGGATATTTTAAAGGGGTCTCTTCTTTCAGCTAATTTAGATTTTTCATTCAGTTCTGTTGATGTTCATTGTCACTGCTCTCAAAAATGTCGTTTTCAGCGGCAACCTACCGAATGCTGGCAATACGGCACAAAACGAGGGACAGACAAAATGAGAGACTAAGGAGCCTGATCATTTATTTTGAAGAAGGTAGAGAGTGAACCAGAGTCAGGAGGAGGGACAATATTGGGGGATTTAGGGATCTTTCTCCATTTTTGCAGACAACTATGACTTGAATTCAACTAAGGGTAACTCTTTCTAGTTTGTCAGGCCTGAGATTTCAAGAAAGCAGCACTGGTTACCAAATAAATTGGCGATCAAACTTTATTAAGTAACCGCAACATCATGAGGGAAAATAAATGTCTCTAGAAAATGTGTTTTTATTATTCTAACTATTTAGTTTGGGATGGTGGGGTATTTATTCATGTAAACTTACTCTAAGATGACACTGCCAAATAAGTAGTTTAATTTTAAATATTACCCCTTATTTTCATCTGCTCCTCTTCAATAAAGTCAATACAGACCATTTCAAAGCTCAAATGTAATCATTTTAAATATGTTTACTATCCTGCCTTCTAGCTCTGTCTCTCACAGTTCCATTCATTTCATTTTCATAAAGGTACCATAAACGGTGGAATGGTAAATAGTGACTGTGAGTGCCAGAGCACCCTGGCACAAACTGTCTGTTTGTAAACTCTGAGCGCTGTTGGATCTTGTGGTTTGGATCTTCTGAGCAGTCAATCCAATGTGTGACATTTACTATTTTGCCATACATAAAATGTTTTGCTAGTTTAATAGCTTAGATTTTTCTCTAAATCCCGAGGTTTGCTATAGCCTATGCTTTTAAATCATTTTCATAAGCATATGGTTTCAGGCTATGTCTCATAATCATGTCTTTCATTATCATTTGTTATCATTTGTTATGATACATATTTATAGGAGTGTTTTTCTTTTATTGGTTTAAACTCAACCATTAGTAAATGAATGTAGAAATGAAATGCTCTGTTTCCTACAACACTCTCATTTTAGTGTAAGCCTGAGATTGGATAATAAACCAAAAGTATCCAAAGGTCCAGTTCCTAAAAAATCTAAATTAACGTTATTTTATGCTGTACATGGTGTTGTGTGTTGATACTGATTCACTTAAAGAGGTACACACACAGAAAGTGTATAAGAGGGGTAGCATGTCTGCTGAGATGGCTTGCACTGTTCAGAATAGATAAGCGTCTTTTGAAGAGAATAAGGGAGTGTCTTGTGTTATAATCTGTAGGTTCTTAGAGAAAAGGCAAATGAGTGGAGGATTGTAAACCATATTTCAAAGAAAGTGAGTAAGATAAAAACTTCTCAACATTCCTTAGCTCTGCCCTGTTCCCCAACTGTGAGTATCAATCATTCTCTAATATTCCCAGCATGTCTTCATGGTCTCTCTGTTCAGGCCCTAGAGCCCGGCTTATGGCATCCTTTAGATCTTCCCCCTCTTTCATGTGAATGCACACTCCGACTTCGACATTTCCGCCTAGCATTAAGATTTAGGGTTTACTTTGACTTGCAGAATATCGGCTTCTGTTGTGCTTAATAATGATGTGCCTCACATTTCAGACATCATTGGTATACAATTAACCATAGAATGAGCAGCAAAGGAATTCCGATAAAAAAAACATATTTAGGATAAAGCATGTCTGAACTCTTTTTGAAGAAGACTCACGTTGAAGAAGTTAAAAAAAAAAATTGTTATATGTTTTATTTTGTTTTAATCATTCAAACTAAAGGGATAACATATCATGCCTTATTTTATGTATTTGTAATAAAATATTCATGAGGCTTCTTGACACTATGAGTTTACTTTAATCATGAAGAAAGAAAGGTAGATGCCTTATTGAGTTGTACTGTATTTAGTCTACAAATTGTTGCACTAATTATGGTATCCCTATTAATAGCCAGCCACTTAATTGGACACCATTCTATCCTAAGTATCTGCAGTTTTATCTTTTATGTCCTGGGCTTCAACTTCAAGCCCTTTGTGTAGCAACTATTTATTCTTCATTGGGGTTGTACAAAATGTTTCACATTTAAAGTTCAAGTTTGATGTTCATTGTAATGTAAGTGGATCTAGTTTTATGTTTCATTTAATTTCAGTGAAGGCTGAAACATTTTTAAAGGCTCCCTATTATACTGTTTTTCCTCAATATATTATAGATCTTAGATATATACAAAACATGTCTCTGAAGTGTTTGGCTCGAAATACCAAACAGATTGTGCATTGTAGCATCCCATAAACCCCTCTGTATCAGCCCTGTTTCAAAAGTGCTGATTCTCTGTCTGTTACTTTAGAAGAAAATAAAGAGCCACTCCCAACGCCCCTCTGCGAGATATTATGTTAAAAAAACAGACACAATGGTGCTCTAGGAGGAGATGCAGGTGATGAGGTGGGCGGGTGTTACCTTGGTTGGTTATTGGCTAATGGTTACACAAGCCAAAAAAACATTATGACATCACAAAGTGGCGCAAATCTGATCAGCTCATTTTCAGACAGGTTTTTATATAAATGGATCAGGACAAAAAGTGAGCAAATCTTTTTTCCTGAAACTTTCAGAATCGGTTTACACAGAGGGGACACACTTTATGTATAAAATACATGAAAAAGTGGATTTTGCATAATAGATGACCTTTAAGCCAATGGCACATACAGTAGCGTAATGAAATACAGTATTCCCAATGGACCTGTTTCTGAGAGAAATCACATTGACATACCACTAATTTGTTTTTCCAAAGTTATGGCAGTCATTTCTTCTAATGAGGAAAGTGCTACATGTTTTCACCATAACACTGTACAGGTGCAACCTGATCCCACCAGAATGCGTGACTCCACCACGACTCCTTAACACAGCATTGCGTGGTGGAGTCACGCACTCTGCTACATTTACGTGTCTGCACCACGCAAACAACGCCAATGTAAAGTGAAGGCTCCTTTGTCGTGGTGCACACACGCATTTCTACAACGTCCAGCAGTGAGCTTTTATTCTATAAAACGTTTTTAAAATCTACTTTATAGCTTATTCACGGGAGGCTTCTTTTATTTTATTTGTATTCATAATAATTTGTATTTTTCGTCAGAATGTGTTATGGCAACCCTGTCTCCTAAAAATCACGTTCCCACAGAACTAAACTATAGGTTACTTACGTAACCCCAGTTCTCAGAGTAACATGAAGTGAGATGTCTCACTATGGGATGCGCCTCATCGCGGAGCAAACAGAAGCATCAATCTCATTACGCCAATCCTGATTGGCTGCGTGATCTTGACGTCAGCGTCAGGGAATCCCCCCCTATAAGTAGCTTGCGCTACGCCGCATGCGTCATTCAATATAAGCACTCTTCTCGTTCACCATAGGCAGGAGGGCCGTCCTGGTAGACATTCTACTTCATGTACTCGTGAGAACTGGGGTTACGTAAGTCACCTATGTAGTTTCTCATTCATAACACTTCCGTTCGATGTCTCACTATGGGATTGTACGCTCCGTATGCCACGACACGTCATATCTCGAAGTCCACCAAGACCAACAGAACTTACAGTTAGGAGCTCTATCAGCCAGGGCCGCACTGCTGGGCCCACTGGGAGGCAGATCCGACGTCTAATCTGTAAAAGGGACAAAAGTGAGCGCGGGACCAGCTCGCTGCTGCACCAATGTTTTGGATTGGAACACCCCTGAACAAGCCAGGATGTAGCGACACGGTCGATGCGATGAGCCAGCACGCGCACGACCCGAAGCTGGGTGTACGGCTGTCCAGACCGCTGACTCGTGTAGCCCGGACATCGCAATTTGCCTTTTTGTTATCCACGTAGTTATTGCCGATTGTGCATCTCGGGTTCCAGGCTTGCCCTTGACTCTAGCGGTTACTCCGTGCAGGACACAAATGGGCGCTCTCCCTGGCGAGTGTCCTGTGTATGACTACCTCTTTTTGATCTGATGGTTATCGAACTCTACTATGGGAGCTGTATGCACGTTCTTGGGGATTGGCTTGGACACTTGGCTAGACTTTCGCGATGCTGAGTTCTCCGGCTCGCGGGGCCACTAACGCGGGGGGCTACAATACAGGAATAGTTGACCGGATCCATCGATGATGCAGTGGGAGGTGTTTATGAATGATGAGGACGTATACTTTAGCTCAATCCTTCCCGTTATGGAATCATACATAGATGTCTCAGAGGGTTAGGGGTCTTCAGCATAGA
>NW_011337114.1:242500-243057 GCF_000735185.1 Notothenia coriiceps
ACTCCGTAACATTGACAAAAGCTCTAAATTTGAAGGCTATAGAAAAAGTGACCTCTAACAATGCTTTGTTTTCTGTAATAATGCGCCAGAGGGAGAGTTTTAGGGCACCTTCACGGATGACCCCGGCGGAGCCCCTCCCCTCGAGCGCGGAGGCGTACTGGATGGTGGGGATCAGCTGCTTGTGAGCGGTGTAGTTCTCCTCCTGGGTCACGGGCTCTCTGTCCAGGGTCCTGGCCCGCCGCCCGGCCCGCCCCGGGGAGCCCGAGGAGTGGCGCTCGGCTCCGGCCCGCGCCTTGGAGAGACCCCGAACTGCGGCCCCGCTGCAGTCGGGCAGCGGGAAGGTCCCGATGCCGCTATCCAGCGTGTAGGTGGAGGCACCAGAGCCTGAGGAGGAAGGAGAGACAGGGGCTGAGCGACCACGAAACGCAGCAATTAATGATCACATATTAAAGGTCACCTATTATGCAAAATCCACTTCTTCATGTCTCTTCTACATCAACATGTGTCCCCTCTTCTTCATGTCTCTTCTACAGAAACATGTGACTGCCAAGGCACAC
>NW_011337114.1:243286-255450 GCF_000735185.1 Notothenia coriiceps
TCGCCAAATGACCAGGCTATAAACCAGGACAAGATATGCATTGAAAGCGGGGAAAAGTTTTTAAAATAGTCGGAAAAGTGTGATTTTAAAGTCTGGAAGTTAGAGTTTGTAAGCCTGTCATTTTGCACGATACTTCATTTAACATACTGAACATCACATCCTGAATGCACAGAATAATGTCGATTTCCAGGAGGATTCCATGTTAATGAATAATCGTAACAAAATGACAGGCTATACCCAGGAACAAGTGTTTCGAAAGGCGGGGAAAAGTTGATTTAAAATAGTCGGAAAAGTGTTTAATTAAATGCTATGGAAGCAGAGTTGTACGCTTGTCATATTTGCAACGATTATCATTTAACATTGACATACTCACTGGAAAATGCACAGATATGGATCCATTTCCAGGAGAATTCATGTTCACAATGATATCGAGGCCAAGTATAGACAGGCTAATACCCAGGAAAGTGTTGAGGTGGAAAAAGATTGGTATAAATAAGATCGAGTAGTTTTTAATAGTCTGGCCGAAGAGAGTGTAGCCTGTCATTTTGACACGATATCAATTTAACATATGAACATTCATATCCTGGAAAGTGCAAAAGAACAGAATATAGATAACCATAATTAACCGGAGAGATTCACAATAGTTAACATGCTATCGTGCAAATGAACAGAGATACCAGGAACAGTGTTATAGGAGGCGGCGGAAAAGATTGTACTATAAAATAGATACAGGAAGTGTTTTTAAACGTATGGAAGAGCGTTTTAGCTGATCATTGTATGCAGGATAAATAAATTTAAACATGTACATCTACCCAGGAAAATGCACACAGATTAATAGATCATTTCAGGAAAGGAGATCAATGTTAAATATTACCATTAGACAAATGGCAGGTACAGACCATAAGGATAACGTTTTAGGCGAGGACAATTGTGATTATAGTCAATAGGTATAACCCACAGAACAGCAAAAACAACCGATTGTTAACAAGCCGGGAAACGAAGTTCTGAATCCTGGTACATTGATTTAAATATACCGATGACACCTCGGCACTAGTAATTATGACCACCTGGAGACACTTCAGAGTTAAATAATGTGACTGCTCTATCGAAATTCAGTAGCATTGACCGAAAGAAAACACATTTTAGGTATGATAATACACTGCTGGAAAGAGGCAGTATTCTAAGATTTCCATAATGATATCAGCAAAAGAATTGTTATTTGTACTCCAATATAAGACGAAATATGATCACATTAATAATAAATGACTGTCACAAGAGTCATCAAATTCATGAGAAAAAGCCTTCAAAGTTGTCTCGTTCCTCCATGGAATCGACAATCGATCTTATTGATTTATTAGCTAGGAGCAAAATGATCAAAACTACGGAGGGAAGAAAAATATTTAATATCGTTTGCAGATTGCATGATCATAGGGGAACAGCTCAGCGGTGCTGTGATGTAGATATAATAGTGTTGTGTGTTTGATGTATTTGCGTATTGTGTGTATTAGCGTTATGATTTCCACGGGGGAACACTCACACGAGAAACACCGGACTAGTTGATATAGCCTGCTGTGACAGTTAATTTACTAACACACAACATCAAGTTCTCCCCGCTTGTAAATATATGACCGTACAAGCATTCAAAGTTGATATCTATAATCATAACTATTATGCAGAACAGTATAATATATTAGAGCAAGACTTGTTTATAATTAGAAATCAGATGAACCAAAACTGTAACGGACCCTGCGTGTTATTTATGAATTACTCTACGCTTACATTCATAATGTTTTGCCGGAGGGAGGGGGAGCGGCGCTGCGGAAGAGCAGCCATTGCCTGTCATCTTCGCCTTTACAAGCTTAAAGAATGTATTCTATGTAGTGAGTTTGGATAAAATGTTTCATATTCCTGAAAGCCAGACTTTTGTTTGTTTAAAATCAAACAAAACACCCGAACCCCGAAAAAATAGTTTTATGCAAATCCCACGTTTATTTTTTAAATGAGCCGTTGCGACCTTCCGACTGATTTCGTATAGAGCTGGGTCACATATTCATGTTTTATTACTTAGTTTAGATAAATCACATGACTTTTACAAAAACAGTAGTACACAGTATACATACTAATACCAATAACAATAATATAACAATATACATAATAACAAACATGAAAGTTGGTCCGCGGCCCTTCCGCCCTAGTGCCCATAATGCGGGCATGTGGACAGTAGCCAGAGACTCACAGGCACACACACATGCAGAGATCAGGGGGCGGCACATGGCTTTTTTACCCAGAAATTAGTCTCTGAGCAGGCGCGGAGACTCAGAGGAACACCGGCTGCGTCATCATTTGTAACCGGAAAGGAGAGGAATTCTGGCCCTGCGTGAGCTCGCTAAAGCGCATTAGGTGTTTTAATCGACAGCGCCTGATGCGCACCGGAGTCTGGCGTCTTCCGCTCTAACATTTGAACTGGCAAATGAGCGGAACTCCGTTCCGTTTCGTTAAAACGCACGAGACTGGAGCCTGTGCAAGGGCCCAGTGAGAGCTCCAGACTGTCGTGCAACTGTGTTAGGGACCCATATGACGGTGGTAAATGAGTGTTCAAAAGTGCATTCATGCCTGTTTAATCCGCAGCGCAGAGGTGCTCGGAAAGAGGCGGAACAAATTGATTATTATCTACCCAGGATAAATGTTTGCAAGCCGGGAAACATAGTGCTTGTCCGCAGTCGTCTCCTCGCGCGCCAGTATAACGGAATAACTGATTAGAAAAACATGTATGATTCAAGGGCAAGAAAGCGGATTTTTACAGAATGTGGAAATATATTATAGTTGTTATAATGATATCTAGTGAATTATTACAAAACTAGCAGAAAAGTCATGTAAATCTATGAGAGCTGACTAGTAGTGTTCACTATGGTTGTGACGACAGCGCAGGTCACAACCGCTCATGTGTTGTTAGTGCAAGTCTGTCACTACAACTAGGTCTTATAAAACATACAACAAATCAACGGGCAGAATCAATCGATATTTTGAACTGCATAAAATATAAAAAGAACAATGTTTCCAACCTTATAGAGCGCAGGGACAAATACGTCCGTCACATCCTTCTTCCTCAAACATCAAAGAGATT
This sequence comes from Notothenia coriiceps, assembly GCF_000735185.1. Lineage (NCBI taxonomy): Eukaryota > Metazoa > Chordata > Actinopteri > Perciformes > Nototheniidae > Notothenia > Notothenia coriiceps. The sequence continues at coordinate 246,411 of NW_011337114.1, forward strand.
CTACATCTCAGACATGATTTTCCTATTATATCACACTACACCATGTAAGAGTGATCTACCGGCTAGAATATATGTAAACATTTGATGGTGTCTGCGGAGCGATATGCGTGGCTTGATATAATCGTGAGTCTAGACCCAGTTTGGTCTCATCCATGAGTGCTAGGTGATCACCCGTCATGGATTGTGTCATGTCAGCAGACTCTTTCCATGATAGTTATAATACCAGGCGGTACGGAGTAGGACTCTCGTTGGTTTAACCGCCATATGAGAGTACCGAAATCAAGTTGCTGGGACGTGGACAGACCGAGGCGGCCTTGGTCTGCTTGGATGTGCTTTTGTTCTTTATAAGATGACAGCTACATTTAAAAGGTTTGCCCCCCGCTATCGGGTGTAGGTAGGCAGCATATGGTGATTGCTATTGGATGTATATGTGAGTTCCTCGCACATCTTTCACTGTAAAATATCGCATGCTAAATACGCTAGTGTGCCGCGCCTAACGCGCCGCGACACACTCTTCCGCTCATCTGTCTGTATCGTCACGCCGGCCTTTCGACCATGTCAGAATGAGGAGCCGCGGGTAGAGCGCGGAGATTAAAACACCAAGTAACAAAAGAAATACAGCTAGCACCATACAACATCACTACACTCACCGAAGCAGCTCCAGCAGCTCCAGCAACGGCCTCTCCTTTCACCATTGAAAATACGTTTTTTAGATGAAACCATCATCCACCACCCGTTAGCAGGTGCCACTCTGATTGACGTATATTGAGACACCTCCAATAATATAAATACATCTCGCGCTACGTGAAACCTCATCATGACACAATACTCCTGCTCATAGTCAGTCCTCCATCAAACTAACCAGGGGGAAAACACCTCGCTTAGCACCTCAACACCACACCGAAGCAGATCCAGCACTCCAGCAGGCATCGGTCTCAACGTAGCTCACAGTCCATGCTCATTTTCACGTGCTTCAGTGCAATGTCAACACAGACAACAGTACAGCACAGAGCAATCAGAAGAGTTGCATGAAATACACGTGGGCTGGAGATCACTTCCAGCTCGGTCGTCCTTGAGATCGCGCGTTGCATCACGACAAATAAGAGCATTTACTGTGATAGAGAGAGAGAGAGGGAGAGAGAGAGGGACCGGTGCTAGCGGGACCCCCCCCTGAAGCAGCTCCAGCAGTTCCAGGCACAGAGGCTCCCTCACATGCCACTCTGGCTCATGTCCGTCTTCCATGCAAAAGACGCGGGGAAAACACCTCGGCTTTAGCCCTCACACACCCGAGAGCCAGCTCCAGCACGCTCCCTCACATGCACATCCTGCTCATGTCAGTCTTATCAAATAGACCGGGGAAAACACCTCGCTTTAGCCCTACACACACCCCGAAGCAGCCTCCAGCACGGCTCCCTCACATGCACACTCTGCTCATCGTCAGTCTTCCATTCAAATAGACCGGGGAAACAGCACTCGCTTAGCCCTCACACACCCCCGAAGCAGCTCCAGCACGGCTCTCACTTGCACACTCTGCTCATGTCAGTTTCATCAAATAGAACACGGGAAACACTCGCTTTAGCCCCTCACACACCCCCCGAAGCAGCTCCAGCAGCTCCAGCACGGCTAACCTCACATGACACTTCTGCTGCATGTCAGTCTTGTCCATCAAATAGACCGGGGGAACAACACCTGCGCTTTAGCCCCTCACACACCCCCGAAGCAGCTTCCAGCGACGGCTCCCTCACATACCCTCGCTCATGTCAGTTCTTTCCATCAATAGACCGGGGAAAACACCTCGCTTTAAGCCCCTCACACACCCCCAAGCAGCTCCTGCACGGCTCCCTCACATGTCACACTCTGCTCATGTCGTCTTCCATCAAATAGACCAGGGGAAAACACCTCGCTTTAGCCCCTCACCACACCCCCGAAGCAGCCCAGGCACGGCTCCCTCACATGCACACTCTGCTCATGTCAGTCTTCCATCAATAGACCGTGAGATGGTTAGGGAAAACGACCTCCGCATTTCACCCTCACCACACCCCCCGATCTCAGCAGCTCCAGCACGGCTCCCTCACTATCTGCATCACTCAAGCTCATGTCAGTCCTTCCATCAAATAGACCGGGGAAAACACCTCGCTTTGCCCTCACACACCGACACCCGAAGCAGCTCCAGCACGGCTCCCTCACATGCACACTCTGCTCATGTCAGTCTTCCATCAAAGTAGACCGGGGGAAACCAACTCTCTTTAGCCTCACAGAGCCCAAAGGACGCTGAGACCTCCGGACAAACAGAAGAGACAAAACACATAACCCTCGTGCACCGTGAGATCCCGGCCCCCCGGACGTTAAGCACTCCCCACGGATCTAAACCCAGATGATCACCCTAGCAGAACTCATGCCCCTGGTAACGCCTAAAAGGGGGTGGATTTTGCGGTGGCTTTAACGACGTCCGCCCATCCGGCATCCATATTGGCCCCTTATTCACGGCACCCACCAACCCCTTCTGTGAGGATATTCTCATTCTCCCGGTACACTTCTAAATAGGTCTGATACTATCCGACGGCTCATCACCCGCACTTTACAAGCCAGAAATAATGTTTAAATGGTCGGGGAAAGTGTTTTTAAACGTCATGAAGAGAGTTTGTAGCCTGATCATCTCTTGCACGATATCATTAAACATTGAACATCTCCTGGAAATGCACAGATATGTCCATTTCCAGGAGAGATCCATGTTAAACTAATATCGTGACAAAATGACAGGTAACTACACCCAGGAACAAGTGTTTTGGAAAGGCGGGTGAAAAAGATTGTTGTAAAATAGCTCGAACAAGTGTTTTTGAAATGTCTGGAAGAGAGTTGTAGCCTTGTCATTTGCACGAGTAAATATCTTTAACAGGTTAAGCATGTCCTGGAAAGGACAACAGAGAGAAGTAAGATTAGTCCATTGTTTTCCCACGTGAGAGAGCATCCATGCGTATCGGCAACAACCCTATCAGCGTAGCCGCGAAACACACACTCTGTCACAGGCTAATCTAACCCCCTCAGCTCAACAGGTGTTTGCGCAAAGAGCGGGGTGAATACTAGTTCGACAGTATATAAATTAGCGTCCGGTAACACAACAACAACATCGAGTCAGAGTCTCTGATGTCTCAGAGAATGACGAATACAAGCACTGAGCGCGTGTAATTTACGCATGCGAAGTCTTCTGATTGTGTTCTGTGAACCTGCTTTGTCGCCGGTCATTAGTTTAAGGCTATGCCACCACACACAGTAGCCGAGCTAATGACACAAGCACACGTGTATTCCATGCAACTCTCTGATGGGTCACGGAGACTTGTACCTCTGTTGCATTCACTGAACACGGAGTATTGCGGAGTTCCATGACGTCTCTAGTGTCATGATGCAGATTCACGTAAAAGTCACGGTTAATGTATTATATTTATGAGGTGTCTCAAATATACGTCAATCAAGTGGCACCTGCTAACGGGGTGGTGGATGATAGGTTTACATCTAAAAACGTATTTTTCAAACATTATTATTTTTATTTTATTTTTCTTTCTTTTGTTACTTTTTTTTTAACGGTCCGCGATCTACCCGCACCCCACTCGCAATCGACCGGTCGATCGCGATCGACTGGTTGGCGACCACTGTATTACAGAGACATGAAAGAATGTGCAGAACCATTCCAATAGCAAACCAGCCAACTCACGAAGCAAACCTATTTAAATATTAACTAGACAAAGCACAGAAAGCCCCTCGTTGAGTCTGCCAATTGATTCTTATTTATAAGGTTAAACCAACAGAGAGTCTACTCCCTGCTTTAAAACATTTGAAAAGCTGAACATCAGAGGTGACCTGCATCATGTAAACAAACTTGTCAGCAAGATGCTGAATATGTGGCAGCCCTCAATTACATTTTTGAATACTTATACTTATTATTAAAATTAATCATTATCTAAATCTCTTTTGATGTTTGAAGGAAGAAGGATGGAAAACTATTTGTGTTTTAAGTTTGGAAACATTGTTCTTTTTATATTTTATGCATTCAAAATTAGAATCAGTTGATGTAAGCTGTTTGTAGAGCTTTCAAAAAATGATTTGAGGTCCTCAACTGAACTTATTCTGTTTAATGTTTTTGAGGTTGAAATTCAATCACAATGACCTAAATATTCTGTTTACTCATGTCTATACAGCAACACATATATGGGTTTGCTCATCCTGCTTCACCGGTTTGATCCAAAATGTGCAATAGTTAGTGATGATAAACATTTTGTACAGGAAGAGACAATGCTGCCCCAACCGTTCAGTCATAGTGAAATAACTTATAGAAAGGATGTAGTTCAAATTCAGCCTGTGATTGACTGGTGGCCGGTCCACGATGTACCCAGCCTCTCACCCAATGTCAACTGACTACAGCCCCTCTCCCCCATGACCCTCAACAATGATTGGTACAGCTGATTGGATGGATAGATAGTTCAGATTATTGCTATATATTTTCTCAATTGGCATGACTCCCTTCTCATTTTTTGATAACAGTTCAGTGTGACTTGCTCCATTTATCAGAAACTATTTACCAAGCTGCAGAAACGCAATAAATTATTCTGTCAGATTGCAGCATTTGAATTGCAGCTCTTCCCCCGACCACCCCCCCTCTAGATTTCTACTCTCACTGCCTAGATTTCTCTCTCACCACCCGTTCTCTCACTTACTTACTCTCCTTGCTTTACATAAACTTCTATTTCTCACAGTAGCAGGTAATATCCAGGAGTCTTTTAAATTAGTTTCATAGTTTATAATTCCAACAGAGAAGGTAGGAGTGCCCCAAAGTAGCATCAAAAAACCTTTGCGATTGTAGGTAAAGGTCGTCGAGATACCCAAATGCCATTTCAAATCAAGCTGGTGAGGCAACTTATTGGCAAACACATTACTTTAAGTTTCTATTTCTCAATCAATTCACTGGAAAGCTAAAAACCAATCTGGAGCACAGAAGCTCCCACAAGGCCTGATTGATGAGTTTGAACAGAATGTGCATATCCAAGCAAAGTTTGGTTTATGTGTCCTCAATTTCCATTGGGTGGAAAATGTGGATTGAGTGAGGCCGTCATGGATTTGGCGTCACTAACTTTGGGACAGATTGCAGAGAGTGGATTGATGCTCAGTGGAGGGGATATGACAGTTCATCTGTAGGAAGAATGGGAGTGAGAAGTAAAAACAAACAGGCAGATCTATATAGAGATTGTCAGTGCCATAAGGCTGAGAGCACGTAGGAAAGTAGAAATGGAAAATAAAGTCAACCAGACATACTAATTGTAAGATGGCACATTTGCTAAATTTGAAAATTAATTTCACTAATAAAGATTTCTTGATGTGCTCAACAGCTGTCAGCTAAAAGAGATACTTCCTGCTGCACTTCATCTGTTCTCCACCTGTATCTGTAGTTGTTGTGCTGCGTGTGAGGTCACAGCAGTGCTGTGTTTTGATGAAAATATTTGAAAAGAAAGACAATAGAAATATATATTGTTCAGGAATCAATCCTGCAGTTACACCTTAAATGTCTTTTTTTATAGCTGCAGTTTCCTCTTTACTAGTGCTCTAAAGGCGCCAGTGAAAAGGTATCTTAGGCAAAAGTTGGGTTACAAATTACATGAATGCCTCAGGGGAATTCTTTGTATTTTACTATTGTACAAACATATTTGGGAGGTACAGGTTGAATCAGTTCTACCAGCAGATATAGAAAGCACAAGTGTGTGTGTTGAGTTTATTAGGTATGTGCAGTGTATCTCCTGTCTTGGACATGAGCCATGTTTGTCTTTGAACTTTGCTGCTCTAGAAACCTTGCAGATTACCCATGTTAACTGGGACCAGTGCCTGTGTTTGTACATCAGTATCTGGGCTTACAGCTGGCCGATGCCTTAGCATTGTGCCGACGGTGCCAATCGTGCTGCTAAAGCGCCAATGAAAGCCTGCCAAGTATCATGGGTGGCTGGCGGACAGGCAGATGTGGTCACAGAGCAAAAAGAACATGTGTGTTAGTGCTAACTGCTGTATCTATCCAAGCGGTGTAGGTATAATAGAGAAGCAGGTTAAGGTTTGCTGAGCCACTTATAGAAGACAAATGGATCTGGACAGGAACATGATTATGTGCTGACATTTTAGAAGCTGTAGAAAAGAGGGAAAAAGGAGTATCAGGCCCAGTGGAACAGACAGCTACCTTAATTAAGATTTTAAATGTTAAATCTATATTGATTTCTCTTCATACAGTATGAAGGGTGAATGCGAACACACAGATTACATTTTGAAAGTTTACTGCAGTTTTGGTTTTAGGATTCTATTTTTCAATGTCATTTGACATGCTTTAGTTTTATTTGTCTTTAAGTGTATTAAAAAAAAAACATACCTGCTTAGTCACATTTTACACCAACATATATGGGTTTGCTCATCCTGCTTACCCGGATTGATCCAAAGTGTGCAATAGTTAGTGATGGTGAACATTTTGTAGGTGAAAAGACAATGCTGCCCCAACCCTTCGGTCATGAGAAAATACGTTTTTGAAGGATGTTGTTCAAGTTCAGCCCTGTTATTGACTGGTGGGCGGTCCTTAATGTACCGAGCCTCTCGCAATGTCAACTGGGATTGACTACAGCAACATACCTGCTTCATCACTTCTTACAATAGTCAGACACAAATCCCATTTGTGAAAAAATACCCCCCAATGTTTGGCACATAAACCACAATAAAATTCTATTGACTTTAAATATCTTCTCCTCCTGTTTCCAGTCTTTATGCTAAACTAAGCTAATCTTAATGAATGTAGGATTATCCTGTTAGGCCCCAAGCCTATTTTTCAGGTCTCAGGCTCGAAAATGACATTTCCAGAACAAATGACCTTAACTACACTTCTAAAAGGGGAAAATTAATAATCTTTTTTCTCAAAGTAATGATAAACCTGTGAGTTGGATGTAGAAAAGTCAGAATCAATATATATTTTAAAGAAAATTCAGATTGAACATAGTAAAAAAACTGTAAATGATAGTGTCCGTCCAAAAATAATTTTGTACTGAAAACCACCCTTGAATGATGGTATGGTAGACTAAAAGCTTTAGGACATATAATAAGTACCCTGTATCAAGATGACATCCCTTTTTAGAGAGGTTTAGCAAAAAAAACTCCACCTCTGGGGTCATTTGGGTGGAAATGGGTGTTTTTGCCGTTTCTCTGGAACCCATTGGTCGATTTTGATGATTGACATCTCTTTTTAACCGTTAGAGCCAATAGAATCGAAGGGGGATTTCCACATACACACCAATGTTACCATTGCGAAGTGGGGGCTACGCGCATGCAGTTTGCCTGAAGCGAAACCTGTCTCATGCTCTGAAATCTGAAAACTTAAAACTAGGTTTATTGTTTATGGATTATCAGAAATAATTTCAAAGTGACACAGACACATTGGATTAACCCATGGATTAACCTTCAGCAGCGTTTTTTTTATCGTTTTAATGCCATTAAAGACAACTTTTGATCAGACACCGACGAAGGTAAGAAATAATGCCGTGTGTTCGCTACCTAGCGCCATGTGTTGTGATGTCTGTTTTTGTTTATAAAGTCGCGAGTTCTTATCATGGAGTGATGATCTAGATCAGGGATGGGCAACTTTGATGGTGGTGGGGGCCACATCATTGATGTACTGGCCATCAGGGGGCCGCAGATTCACCTGGACCACACANATTGACATTTTACAATCAAAGGGAACATCCTCTAATAAGCTCACTAAACAAATATCGGTTCACAGAAATGTTATTTCATTTTTACAAGTGGCATGTTTGTATTGAACAGGTTATTAAACAGTGGAATAAAACTATTTAAAAAAAAATGTGTGTGTATTGAGATTAACCATTAAAATGACATACACCAGAGTTCCCGTTAGCCGGTAATTACCGGACTACGACCGGTAAAATATGCTGAAGACCGGCAAATCTAAATCTCTCCGGTCAAAGTGTCCGGTCAAAATATATGTCCCCTTAGCGCAATACCACATCAGTTGCGCAACTTGCGCCACTTATGTGACAGACAAGAAGAGTATGTGACAGACAAGAATAGTCCAATTCTAATGTCTAACACTTAATGTGGAGAAAGAGATGTCCTGTATGGGTTGATTGTGCGTTGATCTGTTGGTAATGCCTCGGGGTTCCGGTGGGCATGTAAACAAATGCATAATGCTGCGCTATACTTTGTGGCCTCACCCAGTTGCATAGCAACGCTTATTGTTTATGTGTCTTTTAATAAGCAGGTAGTCCTATCATTAGCTAGAACTAGCTGGATCTGATCGATATGGACATAAACGCGAGTGAAGTCTAATCTGACGGGAGAGAGAGATCAGCTGCTGCTGACGAGTCGACACGCAGCTCTGCATGATCACATGCAGCGGTGAGCGGAACAAAACACACACTTCAGGTTAGAATATCACACGTAGCTATTTTAATTACCTCTCAAACTACCGTAACTAGTTATAGATATGTTTAGATTTACTGTCGGGTCACTCATTACTGGATCCGCGAGCTGCATGATACTGGCATAATAAGATTGCCCGATCGGGCCACCAGCAGATGAGGCTTTATTGCCCGAGCTAAATACTAGATGGCCCCGGGCCATCGGGCAGTCGTTGATGTCGAGCCCTGATGTAATACGTTACTCCCTAAGCCTGAGAAGCAAACGGCTGCAATACAGGAAACTTGACTCGCGAGCTGACGAAGGAAGCAATGGAAACACTTCACGTAGTTCATCACAGAGCTGATCATAAGAACGGAGCACACGTCCACAGCAAGCGTGAGTTTCCCTCCTTTGGACGCAAGCGCAGGATGAACAAAACTCCAGCTTATACATCAGAAGGAAATCAATGTAAACTCAGAATGAGAAACACTGGAAGGTAACAGTGACCCTATTTTCTTTTATTTAAAGAACCTTCACAGATTGAGAAACAGGTTTACTTGCCAGTGGTGTTTATGGTGGCTTAAAGCTTAAAACCTGAGACGCTTAAGAAAGC
>NW_011337114.1:255495-270508 GCF_000735185.1 Notothenia coriiceps
GGAGGGAGGCAGGGTAGTCGAAGAAATAATAAGCATCGAAGAGAAGAAGGGCGCATTCCTGAACTATTCGATACAATAAGTATGTGATGAAACTTTATAAAGTTTTCGAGAGGTGTTTCTGGATCCGCAGACCCCCCCCCCCCACCCTGTAATGCAGTAATGGAATGTTTCCTACAGGACTTTTTACCTCAAAGGACAAAGGCATAATCATTAAAATGGAGAAGCAGGGAGGAGTCAATATTGCAAAGAGCTGTTGTTATTCATTGTGCATGCTACAGATGGACTGTATATTAAGCGCATGGTGTTCCCATTAGAGGTCCCATTGACAGTTGTTCACACAAACCTTTTCAGCTGCTCCCAAGGTCTCTGTTACAGATCTGTCACACTCATGTAGGACACTGGAGCAGCGAGAAGAACAGAGACAGGGATATAGAGAAGTCTCTGCAGACACTGAGAAGAGGTTCTTGCATATTATTTTATGAGCGATAGTTCGTATTAATAAATGGATTGTGACATGCATGATAATTGTTCACTGTTGAGCTGTGCGGTTGAACAAAAGTTATTTCCCTAGTGGCCATCATCCTAAATTCTGTGGCTTAATGCATGCCTGTAGACATTAGCCTGACAGTCCCTGTTAAAATATTAAGACAAACTTCTTGTTAGTAACACCTTTTAAATAGTTTAATGCAGGTTTAAATATTAACATTTTGGAGGTTAAGTTATGCCTTTGCTTACATTTGTTAAGCTTGCAAAATGTATATTGTTCGTTGCCTTCTGCTTTTGCCAGGATTTCTTAATTAGTTTACCCCCAATATTATCTTCTTTGTTTAAATAAAATAAAACATAATTAATTATTTCAAGAATAAATGGCTTTCCAAACTAAACAGAGAAAATGGAAGTCAAAATGGGTCTACAGAAGGCAAAGGAGACAGCAGTGGCTCTCTGTAACACTGAAATAGATAAATGCCTCAATCCACTTTCAATCCTACTTTTGCTAAACGCATGTGGTTAAAATAAATAAATTAAACAACAATTCTTGTCTTATCGTTCGCTATAGCTGTCAGTCTCACCAGTGTCCTTTTTCTAGTAAAAATTGGTTCAAGAGTTAAACCTTTATATCCAGTTTACTTTTGAGCTCTCACAGCCCATCTCCAATGGGGCAAATCCTGCTGTCTGAAATTGGTGTGAACACCAAAACTGGAATAACAGGACAGGTCCACAGAAGCTGCCCTATTTGATGTGTTATTTTGTTACCTGGCTACATTTGGATAAGGGATTGTGTCCTTAGCACATTCAGTAAAAGTTAAATGCGCCATCAAAGCCAGCCAGTTGACATTATGCGGCCTGCCTCTTGAAAGGCGGCAAAGTGCCACAGCCAAGCCATCTGAAGCGATAGAGGATGCCACGTTTAAAGTCATCTGTTGGTCCTGAGCAGTCTGTGAATCACTCGCGGGCAGGAGAGCGCTCTTTCTGTGTGTGTGGCTGTTTATCCATCACAACCCTGAGTGCCAGAGGTGCCCTTGAAAGTCTTCTGTGCTCATACGGTATTTTCTCATCCTCTCACCTGGTTGGAGTGTTAACCTTGCAACCTGAGTGAAACAGGGGAGGGTGTAGTGGGTGAAATTGTGATTTCTAAAATATAAAAACAACAACCTCTGAAACGTGAGTGGATGTATTTAATGATAGTGGAACATATGATGAACATGTCTTTTGTCTGACATCTCTTCATTACGCTGCATGTGTGATAACCGTGAGCTTTCATTAGACACTAATGTATAATATGTTTCTAATGAATGAGAAAACGTTTTGTTGACTAGATTCTCATTCATATTGGACAACTATGAGGTACAGTGTGAGGCCGATGATGGAGGCTGCCAGTCTCTCGATGTGGTTATTTGCCTCTTTCATGAATCTCATTCCCTCCTGCACTCACTTGGGTTTCATGCACATTTTTGTTATTCCAAATCAAGAAGTGTGCGTTCTCTAAGCGGCTGGGTCAGGCTAGGGGAATCACATTAACTGACTCAGATCTGCCTCAGTGGCTTATATAACTCTCACTGTCACCGTTTATCAATTTGCAATGCTTCACATTTTATTGGAGCTGGAACGTTTTTTTCGGACTGTCACTGCTTGTTCTTACCTCCACTTTCTGTATTTTTGTTTTGTTTTTAAATATTAGGTAGCAAAAATAAGCATTGTGGGACAGCAGATTTAACCTTATCTTTCATTCAAGTGCTGTAATTTTATTCAAATAGAGAATTCCCCTTATGCATAATTTGTTAATGTTCTTTGTTGTGCAAAATATGATGATTGTACGGTAAATCTGTATTTAGATGTAATTAATGACCATATGTGAGATAATTATGAATAGCTGATCCGCCTGCCTGACCATTCCGGCATTGATTTGATTTCTTCATAGTTAACTATAGAAAAAAAGAAAAAGGCTCAGTGCTCGTTCTGTGGAAAAATAAGTGGGTATATCCCAGATTTACAGTCTTTCAAGCACAATGTTTTCCTCTGTGTTTCCTGTGACTCTACCATACAGTGAGTATATGCTTGTGTTGCTGCCATGGACTAGCATGATGAAGTGTTAAAGTCTTATTTAAGTGTTTCCAAATGTTTTAATCCTATTTTACACAGAACAAGGATTGTATGAATGTGCATCCCCAATTTTGTACAGCTACAAAAACTCCCCAAGAGTAAATATACCTGGTTTCAGGTTTGCCCATGCACCTTTTTGTTGTTGGTGAAAACAAAGACATTAAGCTTATGTTGTGGGAAATTAGCTATAGAGACTGAAAACATTTTTGTACCAGGCTGTAAATGTTCATTCTGCTATAAAAGTTGCCATTTTAACATGAAGGTTTATAGGTATTTAGTATAGCTTTTGGAGCCAGATTTTTGTGACCATTCGACCAACTACAACTTTGTTTTAAGACGCCGGAGGTTGACGCTTGGATACAAGTGGTTAATGCCATTTGGCTTAGTGGACATTGTGTCGATGTTATTTTCCCATAACCTGTCATAACAAAAACATTACAAAAAACCTGAAACTACATTAATTCAAACAAGCATCTGGTATTTCTGATGTTCTGTAGACAAACAAATATTACTAACGCACAAGGTGTCCTCCTCCAGAGTTTGCAGTGATTGTTATAAACGATCTTGTCAGCCATTGTTTTACTGTCTAATTATTTGTTGAACACGAGAAAGAAGGGCCAAACAAGCCAACAAGTGGAAAAAAAACATGACTCCATGGGTTGGATTTCCTTGTATCTTTCTTTTTTTTTTTTCTTCCCCAGACGTCACTGGTACCCCCTGCGTCCGCCACAATCAGAATCTAATTCTGCCGAAAGCACTGGAGTAAATAAAAAGTGATTTGTTTAGAGCCAGTGTGTCCGTGGGGAAGTCAATGATGTGAACTGAAGCTGGGTTTTGGTTCAGTAGGGGTGTTGGTAATTGTGTCTTTTTAATTGTGCTGCATTGTGTGAGCAGATGAGGGGGAGGCTAGTGTGTGTGTGTGTGTGTGTGTGTGTGTGTGTGTGTGTGTGTGTTTGAGTGTGAATGAGTGCATAATGCTTTGATAGTTTGGGGGTGTGTAGTGTAAATGTTAAAACGTTTTTTTTGGAATTGTCATAGCACATTTACAGAAAGTACTGTTGTGATCCTTAGAAAGCAACATTTTTATGCTGGTGCAAATAGAAATGTGTCTGTTGTTGAACACAGTTTTATGTCCTTTGACAAGGTGATAATTCTCCTTGTGAATACTACTGTGATACGATTTCAAGAGATAGCTAACACACTTAAGTGTGTAAGTGATCTGTTTTTAGCAAGGGACCAGTGTTGGGACTAACGCGTTACAAAGTAACTGTAACGCAACTACTTTTTGTGGTAACTAATAGCGTTAGTAGTTACCTATTCCCATTAAGTAACGCCGTTATAGTTACTGTGATTTAAATGTGTGCGTTACTGCGTTACATTATGTGATGGAACTGAACCGAATCTCCCTGCGGATGTAATTTACAGGCAGATACAGTGATGTCCTCTCACAGTACCATGGAAAAGTGAGAGTGACCAGAGAGGAGTGATGATTGGTTAACGCGGGGTAACATTTCAGGGTAAGCCAATCAGAGACAGAGTTGGGCGGGTCTTGCCTTATGGGGAAAATACACAGACACACATACACGGCAACGCCCACCACCAGCACACACTAGGGGTTTCACCAACTAATCGACTAGTCGACTACCTTTACCACTAGTCGGCGCTGTAGGCCCTAGTCAACTAGTCGTGAAAAAAATGGAGGTAAACGAGGTGCTGCAAAATGCTCCAAAACACGTCCGACATTCTTATGTATGGCAGAACTTCAACGAAGATGTAACCAGAGTTGGTTACATCTTCGTTGAAGTTCTGCCATACATAAGAATGTCGGACGTGTTTTGGAGCATTTTGCAGCACCTCGTTTACCTCCATTTTTTTCACGACTAGNGATGAGTGAAGATAATTCGACCAAAACTTACAGTAGAGTAACATTACCAAAACAATTTTTAACAGGAACAAACGGGCCGAAATAGTGTAGAATAAGTTTTTTTGGCAGTTATTAACTGAATGTAAGTTTTTACTTTTTACATCTGGGAAGGCATTTGGCCTTCATCAGGAATGGAAAGTGGTCTGACCAAACAACTTAGAGTATTTCTTATAGGCTATGCAGGGCATGCAAGCGAGCAAACAAGGAGCAAACAAAACAAGTGAAATGAAAGCGAATTACAATTGAAATGTACAATATATTTTGTGTTCATCTATAAATTCAGCCTAGAGAATGCCACCGAGAGCATTTCTTACAGGTAAGACCTGGAAAAATCTTACATGTTCTTAGGGGAGTTTGGCCCCCCAAACCCTTTGGTGCCATTTCGTTCCGCGCCGCATTTCAGGGCAATCCTATTGGGTTCAGGGCCATCTGGTAATTAGCTTAGATGGCCCACAGGGCCAGTCTCCCAAAAAATCCTTAATGTCATGGCACTGAGCATTCATTTGCATGGAGCAGGGTATTCAGTCCTCTGCTCAGCAAAGTTTCATTTACAATACAGGTTGGAATTAGGAATCTGTCATTTGTATTTTCAATGTAGTTTGTCCTATCTAAGTTACCTCAAGGTTAGATGTTAAAGGATCAGTAAAATATTGATTAGAGAATATTTGAAGAAATAACACCCTAAATAGTTCATTATGAGGGGAAAAAAAACAATTGGCTCTATTGGAGAGGGCAGATCTGGGATCAGGAGTAACAGGAATTGGGTGGAAAGGGGCACCTCTCGCACCTGGTCCTACAGGGCACCCTTGGTGTGTGTTCCTGTCTGGTCTGTGTGTGTTCTGTGCTGTGTGTGGTGTCTGTGTGTGGTGTGTGTGTGTGTTGTGTGTGTGTGTGTGTTGTGTGTGGTGTGTGTGGTTGTGTGTGTGTGTGTGTGTGTGGGGTGTGTGTGTGTGTTGTTGTGGTGTGTGTGTGTGTGGTGTGGTGTGTGTTGTGTGTGTGCTCCAAGATTAAGTAGGTCAGGGGCGCAAAAAAATTGACAGACCCCACACACATGGAATACCCAGGAATAATATATGGTGTGGGTCACACACATATACACACACAAATTATAAACACACATATACACACACACACACACACACCACACCACAACACACACACAAACACACCTACAAAATATCCTCTACTACACATTTTTCCGCAAATCTTCAGGTCAACATTTCCAATTGTGGTACAGTTTTGTTGTCTATTTCCTGATTGATAGTGTTCATCATTGGTAATTTCCTATGTCCATAATCTTTAGTGGCAGTATACTAGGCACATTGAGCTAACCCAATCCATTCTAATACAACATTCTGTCAAATACATCCTGCAACCTCTAAATGTTGGAAAGTTCATAGTGTTTTAAAAATTGTTTGGGTTTAAAAAGGGGCCCGCGCGGTGGTTAAGGTTTCAACGCGTGGACGATCAACTAGAGACCATCTTGCAGATAGTTAACACGTTGTGAAATCCATCAATAGGTGCTTTCCCTTCCATTGGTCTTGGCGGGGCGCTGCGCCCGCCAACGGAGCCCTGCCACGGAGGCCCTGCGGCCCCTGCCTGAAATTCAAGGTATTTTGTTTTGTTTTTTATTTAAAAAAAAAATATATATAGCACAAATTCAACTAAATGTCGTATCTACGGTCACTTTCACATAGTGGGCGGCCCCGTGCTGCTCTTTTATCTAAATAAACTTAAACGCCATGTTTTATCCAATGTGCTGTCTTCAGTTGCAATTTTGGTGCTATCATATATTTTTTTATTAAATAAAAAAACAAAAAAATAACCTTGGAATTTCAGGCCAGGCGCAGGCCTCCGTGGCTAAGGGCCCGTTGGCAGGGCGCAGCGGCCCGCCTGAAGACAATGGAATGGGAAACACTATTGATGGATTTCACAGACGTGCCTATTGCAAGATCCGCAGCTTCTTAGGTATTGATGCGTACAGGGTTGAAACCTTAACACCTTTTTAAACCCAAACAATTTTTAAAACTATGGAACTTTCCAACATTTATGATGGGTGAGGATGGTATTGCGAAGAATGTTGTATTAGAATGGATTTGGCGTTGTAGCTCAATGTGCCCTAGTATTTTACTGCCACTAAGATTATGGACCATTAGGAAATTACCAAGGAGGCAATCAGGAAACAACACAAAACTGTACCATTGGAATGTGACCTGAAGATTTCGGAAAAATGTGTAGTAGAGGATATGTTGTAGGTGTGTTTGTGTGTTGTGTGTGTGTGTGTGTGTGTGTGTGTGTGTGTATAATGTGTGTTTATAATTTTGTGGTGTGTATATTGTGTGTCGTACCCACACCATATTATTACTCCTTGCGTATCCATGTGTGTGGGTCTGTCCCACTTTTTTGCCTGACCTACTTTCTTGGAGCCAACACACACAACACACACACACACACACACACACACCACACACAACACACACACACACACACACACACAACACACACACACACACAACACACACACAACACACACACACACACACACACACACACACACAGACACACACAACACAAGCCACACACAACAGGACAGACACACACAAGTGCCCCTGTTAGGCAGGTGGAAGGGGTGCCCCTTCCACCATCTGTTACTTCCTGATCCCAGGATCTGCCCTCTCCAATCAGGCCAATTGTTTTTTTCCCTCATAATGGTAACTATTTAGGTTTATTCTTCAATATTTCTAATCAAATATTTTACTTGATCCTTTAACATCTACCGAGTAATTAGATAGGAAAACTACAATTGAAATACAAATGACAGATTCCTAATTCAAACCTGTATTTAAATGAACTTGGCTTGAGCAGAGACTGAATACTCTGGCCTCCATGCAAATGGATCTCAGTGCATGACATTAAAGGATTTTGGGGATTGATGCCCTGTGGGCCATTAAGCTAATTTACAGAGGCCCTGAACCCAATAGAGATTGCCCTGGAAAAATGGCGCTATGCGGACGAAATGGCACAAAGGGTTTGGGGGGCCTCCCCCTAGAACATTTAGATTTTTCCCAGGTCTTACTGTAGATGCTCTCTGGTGGCATTCTCTAGGCTTGAATTATAAGATGAACCACCACAAAATTATCATTGTACAATTTTCAATTGTATCTTCATTTCACTGTTTGTTTGCTCTTGTTTTGCTCGCTTGCATGCCCCTGCATAGCTATAAGAAATACTTAAGTTGTTGGTCAAGACACTTTCCATCTGATGAAGGCAAATTCCTTCCCAGATGTAAAAAAGGTAGGAAAACATTACATTCAGTTATAACTGCCAAAACAAACCATTTATTTACACTATTATGGCCCCTGTTAAAAATGTTTGTAAATGTTATCTACTGTAAGTTTGGTCGAATTAATGCTTCCTCAATCCGAAGCTGAGACGAAGCAGACCCGTAGCGCATTCATGAGCAGGGAGCCGAGCGCATTCCGCGAAGCACCAACATGGTGACGTGGAGTTCCGTTTTAGCCGGCAAATCTAAATCTCTTTCAGGTCAAAATAATTTCCCTTTAGCGCAATACCGCTTCAGTTGCAGCCACTTATGTGACAAGACAAGAAGAGTATGTGACAGACAATAATAGCCAATTCTAATGTCTAACACGTAATGTGGAGAAAGAGATGTCCTGTCTGGTTGATTGTGCGTTGATCTGTTGGTTAATGCCTCTGGGGGCTCCGGTGGGCATGTAAACAAATGCATAATGGCTGCGCTATTACTTGTGAGGCCTCACCCGGTTGCATCGACACTTATTGTTTAGGGTGTCTTATAAGCAGGTAGTCATATCATTAGCTAGAACTAGCTGGATCTGATCGATATGGACATTAACGCGCAGTGAAGTCTATCTGACGGGAGAGAAGATCAGCCTGCTGCTGACGGAGTCGACATGCAGCTCTGCATGATCACATGCGGTGAAGCGGACAAACACACACTTTCAGGTTAGAATTATCACCGTTAGCTATTTTTTAATTACCTATCAAACTACCTAACTAGTTTATAAGGATATGTTTTATTTTACTGTCGGGGTCACCCAGGGATCCGCGAGCTGGCATGATACTGGGGCATAATAGATTGCCCGATCGGGGCAACAGCCAGCGTGAGGCTTTATTTGCCGAGCTAATACTAGATGGCCCCCGGGGCCGGGATCGGGGCAGTCCCTTAATGTCGAGCCCTGGATCTTATTCTGTTATCCTCAAACAGAGACAACTTCTTTGACACATCCTTAATCATTTGACATTCAAAAGGACACACCTCTGTTCAAAGCACTGGAAACAAACAGGATTGGTGCTCTTTCTGGGGTATGTGTTATATATGGGAAGTAAAACAGAGTTAATGAACAGTTAGCAACTCAAGGTTCCATTACAAAATTAAATGCCGATTTTTCAATTACATTTCTGAATATTGCAGAAAATGAGATCTTTGGCAAGTGCAGGTTTGTGATACATAGTTATTTTCAGCAGGATATCTCCAACATTTATCAACACTTTTATAATGTTGGTGTCAATGCATTGACATAGGCAAAGAAGCTTAGTTTATAAACAAACTACTGACTTCATGTCACCACCGCTAAGCTAAAGGTGGCCAAATTTTCGGGAGTGAGGATGTTTAATAGTCTTCATTTAGTCAATTCTTTTAGGAAACAAATTGTGATGACCCAAAAAAAGCTTCAGACATTCACTACATATTTATCTTGACATATTGTACCGTCGACGAACAAAACGTGCAAGTCTCTTCAGTTGTGTTAGCCACAGGCCTAAGTTTGGTGTTCCAACCAAAAATATTATATAAAAAAGCGTTGACTTAGGAGGACAATGGAATAGGAAGTTTAAGGCAAACTCCATTTTCTGGGTTTTAGGACCTCATTCCTTCATCAATCTATTATATAGGTTAAAAAGGGAATGAAGTGTAATTTCCATTGTACAGCAGAGAGAAAGAGAGGGAATTGTTGAGGGGATTTACACCATCGAACGGCTCATTTTGTCATTCCAACTTATTTATGTGTCTGCTGGAGGGCTCCAGAGCTATATATAGATGTCTGCCTACAGGACAGGCTGCACACACACACATGCAAACACACCACAACACGCGCCACACACCACGCACGCACGCACACACACCACACACACACCACACACACACACACAGACACACACTTCTGCTGGTCAGACTGTTCTGATTGAGTCACACTTGAGATGTTACATGGTCAAACACAGACTTTCATTTATCTAAACTTTAAATAAGAATAATGAGAAAATGCTCATACATTTTTAATCAGGTTCAGAGTGAGGATGAGCGAATGTGTTGGCTTGAAACAAAGAGCTCCTCTCTCTTTATGTCAGAGCGGGCTGGGTTCAGGTAAGCTGCAGCACACTGAAACCTAGTGAGCTCTGCAGCAAACTGACACCTCTGGGCCCCAATTCCAATCAACCCCTACCACCCTACCCCTCCGTTTGCGCGTTCGCGCGGGAGGGTCCGCACACATTAAAATGTGCTGTTCCAAACCAACGAGTGTGGAGCGGTGTGGAGGGGGAGTGGGCTATCAAGCCCTCAAACAGCGAGTCTGCATCGGTGCTGACTGGAGACCGGTCTCTACCTGACGGGTCTCAAAGCTGTGTGTGTCCGTCAGAAAACAAGCTGTTTACAAACAGTTCCAGCAAACACTCACTGATAAATTGCGACCTCATGATAACCTCATATTTTAACTTAGGATGATACCTGTGTTTAGTCATACCTATGCATTTTATTATAAAGTTGTGTATATTTACAGACTGTTGCAAAAACTAAAAAGCTTATAAACATCAGGTTTTAAAACTAAAAGAGCTTTACAAAAAATAAAATTAAAGATGTTTGGAGTTTTATTTTTGTTATTAATTTTTAATAATAACTTTTTTTTTTTCCAAGAGATGCTGATTTGAAACCGTTGTTACATACAGTTACGGCATTTCCTATTTCTGCCGGAGACAGGGGAGTTTGTTCCAAAGCTTGCAGCTGTATTTATACCCTCCATCTGACAGGAGGGAGCCTCGTTTAGCTGCGAGTGTCACTCCGCCATGGAGTGGGATTGAGTAGGGTGTGGTTTGGAATTGGGCCCCAGTGAGCTCTGCAGCACACTGACACCTAGGGTGTTTCTCAATCTCGAGTACGCTTGCTTGGTAACACATGTCTTCCGAGCATTGTTGGGCAAGTTACTTTTAAAAAGTACCTAGTAATAGTTATAGTTACTGCTCTCAAAAAAGTAACTAGTTACTTTATTAGTTACTAAATTATAAAAGTAACAAGTTACTTTACTTTACTTTAAAAATAATAACAATACAAATACAAGTGTTTGTGTTGTTCTGGCACAGTAAGAGAAAAGACAACTCCCCATCATTGTAGCAATTATCATTATGAAATGTAGTGGAACAATAAAACACAAAAGATATGTTTAGACATTTTGACAGGCACTGCCGGTGGTTGAGACGGTGGGGTCTTTGGCGACTAGTTTTATAGCCCCATGTACATTAGTTAGGTGCTTCAGGAGATTGGCATTGCTGTTATTCGATGTGGACAATGCTAGCTGTCCTGCACACAGTTTTTGCGTCCTTTATCCCCACAAATTGAAAATAGTGGTTATATCTCCAAGTTGTAAATGCGCTGCTGCTCTCGCTGATACTTGCATCTGCCATTGTGTGTGTGTGTGCTGGTGGTGGGCGTTGCCGTGTATGTGTTTGTGTGTCTGTGTATTTTCCCCATAAGGCAAGACCCGCCCAACTCTGTCTCTGATTGGCTTACCCTGAAATGTTACCCCGCGTTAACCAATCATCACTCCTCTCTGGTCACTCTCACTTTTCCATGGTACTGTGAGAGGACATCACTGTATCCGCCTGTAAATTACATCCGCAGGGAGTCGCGGTTCAGTTCCATCACATAATGTAACGCAGTAACGCACACATTTAAATCACAGTAACTATAACGACGTTACTTAATGGGAATAGGTAACTAGTAACGCGATTAGTTACCACAAAAAGTAGTTGCGTTACAGTAACGCGTTACAGTAACTCGTTACTGTGTAACGTGTTAGTCCCAACACTGCTTCCGAGTCACTTGCTTCATCAGCGAGGCAAGAATACCTCCTGGCATTTGGAAAATGAAGAGTGGGACAGGCGAGCAAGTGTGCAGGTGTGCGTCATATGAGAGGCCCCGCCTTACATTTTCCGCCACAGATTTGGGGAAATTGGTCCGTGCGCAAAGCATTTTGGGGATTTTAAGACCGCGGAGTCTACACATGTGCAGCCTCTAAATTTTTCCAAAAAAAGTACGCCAGGCTCTGTAGATTTCCAAGTATGCTGGACATTGGAACAGTCCTTCGGCGGCACTCAATGACGTAGTATGCTTAAAATAGTGGCTCTGGAGCAGCTTTACTCGACATTGAGAAACACCGCTAGTGAGCTCTGCAGCACACTTGCCCCTTTCACACCAACGCGGTTCTCGTTCTAGCTCTGTGCTTGCGCTCTTCTGGTTCGGAACCATTTTTTCTTTTCAGCCCCCGTTTTGTTCACACCGCCCAGAGCCCGACTGGTGCTGCCGCTGCTACGTCATGACGTCACCGTTTACGTTGCTGATTTTCTCTCCAACGGCGCTCAAAACAACAACAACAACAATGGGGGACTGCGTCGGGTCGATGATCGTGTTGCTTTTAATCACACGAAGCCAGATTAAATTAAATAATTACTTCTCCAACCTTATACTTTTCTCCAGAGTGACGTGGCTCATTGTTTATTAATGTGTTTCAGCGGCATTTACCGACCGCTGCAGTGCTGCTTGTCCACCGGAGTTTGTTCTCCCGTAAACTCACAGGAGCGGCCGCTGTAAAGTCTTCACTGTCTGACTGTCACACAAGCAGCTGATAAATATCCCCAATTCCCAGTCGCGACTCCAGGGGTATGCTGGGGCAGGCTACAGCCATGCCATCAAATGGCCTTAGCCCCACCTTAGCCCCACCATGAAAAAAGTAAGCAAAAAAAATTTCAGCAAACTTGCGCCGGAGTACATTTCACAAACAGCAGCAAGGATTGATTTCAGTAGCCACTTTGTCTGGAAATGCCAAAAGACTAGAAACGGGTTTGGAAAACTTTTTGTCACGTAGTGATCGTCTTCTCATTAAAACATCTTTGCTAATGTCTTCTGGCCAATCAGAATCACCAGAACGGCGCGTGGTGACGGGAGAATAGTTTTGCAGTAGAACTTCGTTTTATAGATCCCATGGATACAACATTACGTGTTGATAGAAATCAAACACGTAATGAAATAAGACCCCACGGTTTGATGATTGATTGATAGGTTTGTGGGCTGTCTTTCATTTTGACACACAGAACAATGGGCGTGGGCTATCCACCCTTATCCACAATGTTAAAGTAATTCACACAGCCTCTCCCTCTTCTCTCTGTGAGGAGCACGCAGGTTTCAGCTTTTCAGAACAAAGTAACAAAAAACAGAAATGGCATTCATTATATAATAAAAAGTGTTTTTATTTTTTTACTACAAGACAAATGTGTGCCTTTTTATTTCATACAGTTCAATTTGGATTGAGACAGGGAATATCTAAATAATCTAAACCTCACGCGTGGCGTTTCACTGTCAAAGGGGGCCGATATAGCGTGTACGTAATTTACATTGCACAATACTGACTTGAGCCCCCACCATCTGTATGGGGCTTAGCCCTACCATAGATTACCCAACAAAAAATACTCTGTGAGCCGCCACTGCTAATTTCCCCATAAGTGAATGTGTGTCAGTCTGAATTGATTGCTGTTTGGCATCACAACGCCTGTTATGAAAGTTTCTCTTGGTATAAAATGGTTGATGTTAGCATAGCAACCGGAAGCGATACTATCTTGACTACTTGTTGTTTGCTATCCTTATTGTGGCATAAGCCGTTTTCTACAGGCACATTTTTACCGGCGTATTTTTCATTATGATTCTACTTTGTGATAGTCACAACCAGTGACAACCAGTGCAGCCCATGTATTGATTCCATTCGATAGCTGCTATAATACAAAACACACACGTCTGCCTGCTCTCCACAATGGATCAAATAACAGCTAACGGATGGTCAAAGTGAAAATGTACCAATAAACAGACTCACACAAAGCCTTGTTAGTGTTGCACTGAACTTTATAAGTGGTGTGGTTTTCCTTCTCGGTCACTTTGCTCAGCCCACTACTGTTGTACAACTATTTATTTTGCCGTAGCTCGCCGATAAATTCTAAAAAAAAAATAAAGCTCAGAAAGATAATAAATCTACGCCAAAAAAAAAAAAACAACAACACACTTCCAGAGACAGTAAAAAGCGTGCGTAATGCGGTTTTATCGGCTTTCTAGAAAAAAAAAAAAAAAAAAAAAAAAAAACAAAAATAAAAAAAAAAATAATATTATTTTTCAAAAACATGAAACAATGAGAAAAATTGATGAATAACGACAAAAAATTAAAAATTATTTTGAGAGCACCTTGCCCAAATATAAAGACTGCAGCATTGTAGAGAATAGAAATATTTATATAAAATAATCTCATTAATAGAACCAAACCAAATCAAATAAACTGAAAATATTCACACACATCAGGAAATCCAACAGGATAGAAAAACATACACATAAATATTATTTGTATGATCTTACTTTCATAATCTTAACATATAAATCGAAACTACAAAAAAAAAAAGAACTAAACAGCTTAAAAAAAGCAAGGAATAGAAGACCAGAAGACCGCCATATGAATTAGAAAAAAAATAGAGGAAATACAACAGAACCAAAACACATTAGAATGCAACACTTTATTCCTCATATCAAAAAGATACATACAGTGTAAGAAATAGTAATGTGTGCTAGATAAAACATATATATAGTGTTAAAAAACTTACCTAAGACTGAAAAAGATAGTGATCAGTGACCAGAGGAACATAATGTATGTAGCCATGGCGGGACAAACCCAAGAGACAAAAAAAAAAAAAGAGCCATCAAAAATCCACCCTGTCAGAATACAATAAAAAGGTGTTCAGGCCAAACAATAATATGATATCAAGAAAAATGACTCAGGATAGTTAGGAAACAAACATCCAAAAAAATATGTTAAAAAAAAAAGTTAAAATATAAGCTAATGCCATAATAACCTTCGGATATCGGAGTATGCAAATCAAGCAAGTTATTGGAATTGAAGAATAAAGATCGCTTCGCGCGCAGAAAACAAAAAAAATAAAATAGAGAAAAAAAATAGAAAAAAAAAAAAAATAAACAAAAAAAAAATAATAAAAAGAAAAAAAATCAACAAAAAGACTAAGTAGGGTAACAAAAACATATATATACATCATGGGTTGAAGCTGACAACATATACCTATGGAGAAAAACACCAATAATTTTTTCAACACACAACTGCAACCATACGCAAACGAAACTTCAGAATCCTCATC
>NW_011337114.1:270553-276664 GCF_000735185.1 Notothenia coriiceps
GTTATTGTGGTCTAGAGACCGAGACCCCTTTGCACCGCGGACAAGGCTCAAACAAGATTTAGACAGTTTTACTGTCTGACGAAAGTCTAAAAAGGGCAGTAACAATTGTATTTTATAAGCCCAATTGGCGCTGGGTGACCACACGGGTCGTTGGAGTCATTGCCTTCGCTAATCTTCAAAAAAGCGTCTCCGTCCCCTATAACATTTACCGGTGTAGGGGACAAATATTTGATAGACCTTTACACTGTAAGAGGGATTTTTGGACAGACTACTACGACTCAAACCACTGATCACTCCCAAAAAACTCAACTCAAATGAACTTTTTTGATTTCACTTTTGAACTAAATAAAAATAACGTCCCAGACTAATAATTTCAGTAAACCAGAATTAAACACTCCTCGTCACGTATTTCTTTTCGATGGAACAAGGCATCATGATCATCCGATTTTTTGTGACCAAAAGAACAAGGTCAGACAGTGACAGTGAAAAAGAAAACTGTTTGAAATTTTATGACGATAGGATGTTGTACGATATTTTTAGTCTAAATTACTTAATTCTTTGTAAATTCTCAATTTTTTTACAAAATAAATTTTTTTTTAATTTACTAAAAAAAGGAGAATTGGAAATATACAGTTATAGCGCTATTTACGGCATGGCCAACCTGGGACAATAAGCATGCCCTCCAAAAGGAAATGATATAGTTTCCAAACCGTACTTTGCCGTACAGATCAATACATGTCTGGGAGGTTTTGCTTTACGCTGTGCGCGTCCCGCGAGGTGCATGCACACACGGCATAACACCGCCCCCCCCACCCCCCGTTGACAGTTCATGAGCATGCTCTATCGTGAACTGTTCAGACCCGACGGGTAATAAGGGATTATGACGGATATTTTACGATCCTGTCCGTCAAAATGACGGACAGCGAAAAAGTCTAATGCCAGGCTTATTGACATGGCGAGATATAAATATATGGTTGGTACTTGTCAATGTCTCTAGGTGTGTAAATGTAGCCCTGTAAATACGATGTCCTTTTGTGTTATCTGTTGTTTTATTTTCATGTTGTAACCTACTTGCTGCCATGTTGGACAGGTCTCTCTTGAAAAAGAGATCGATGATCTCAATGGGACCACCTGGTTAAATAAAGATTTTTTTTTTAAAAAGTGTTTTAATTATTTTTTTTTTTTTAAAAGAATATATTTTTTTTTAAATCGCGGTAGATTTACTCAGTCTCACGACGG
Organism: Notothenia coriiceps; assembly: GCF_000735185.1. Taxonomy (NCBI): domain Eukaryota; kingdom Metazoa; phylum Chordata; class Actinopteri; order Perciformes; family Nototheniidae; genus Notothenia; species Notothenia coriiceps. Next base: position 271,793 of record NW_011337114.1, read on the forward strand.
TATTGGGAAGTTTATTTACCGCGATACCGCGATATTCGGTATATCGTTACATCCCTAATAACTATTACTAGTTACTTTTTTAAAGTAACTTGCCCAACACTGCAAGGGACAGAAACGAGTTGTGAAGGTTATTATGACAGAGAACATTTTGTTTATGTTCATCATTTTAATATCATTTCGTTAGGGTCATTCCAAATATACTGTATAGCCTATATATTTGACAAAGCCACCCAAAATTGATTCAAATGGATATTTCTTCCTATCATAAGACGTTTTAATGTTGCTCTTTTAGAGAACAGCTTTAGCTGAACATGTTATTGTTTTTTTCCCCGTTGAGCCCAGAAGAGAAGTAGTGAAGATTACTCTGGTTTCTTTCTTAAAATATGAGAGGAAGTTAAAGTAAAGAGCATTACTTATTATTATGCCTCCCGTTTGCTCTGGGAATTCTGCAGTCTTATTATGTTGTTTACTAATTTAACGTTAGCAAGGTCAATTGATTCACTTTGTTCCTGTCCCAGAAGGTCTGCTCCTCTGCTTAGCTGCGGATAAATTGACTGTTCAAAAAAGGCGAATTGAATTGTATAGATCTCAATAGACACTGTATCTTCTTATAGCCAATTTGAACATTCTATATTTTTCTTTATGGAGCGCTTTTCTTTCTTTGTGTCTATAGATCTAGTATTTTCCAGACAAAGAAAAGAGAAGCACATTTAAATACTAAACATAGCATTACTGATAACAGTGATAATACACTCTATGAGGTGATATATAAATTAAATAATAAATACCTGTAAATAAGTGAACCTAAAATAATACCAGACAAGCTACATTGGACATGATCCTGCCTGGATTACAATAACTGAACATACACACTTGGAGGGTATGTATTCCAACAAAAGGCCGTACAATCAATTTGCATTTACTTTATTTAGCTTATTGTATTTATTTATTTTCCTGACTTGTACTTAATCTGTGTTACTTGCACATTGGTCTTGCACTATTTCATTCTACTCTATTTACTCTGTTTCATTTAGCACTATTTGTATTTATTATTTTTTGTTTATTTATTTTATTGTTTTATGTCTCATATATGTTGCATTGTTGGAGGAGTTCGGGACTTACATCTTTCATCGCTATAACTGTAGCTACTTTGCATGTGACATTAAAGCCTTTGAATCTTGAATTAATTTAAATACATCATTCACTTTTATTACTAATTTGGACCTCACTTTTCTGTTTTACATTTCAAGAAATAAAGTAATTGGGCTTCAGAACTCAACATGTTTTGCATTTCTAGGCATCATCTTAACAGATGAGTATTGCTGTGTGAAGAGTTTTTAAATTCTGACAAGTTTTGTAATTGGGAGATAAAGATAAATGTACTGCTTGCTCTCAAAATCATGAATAGATAGTGCTGCATTCTGCTACACTTTATTATTAAACTCTTTCCAGTGGAGATAACATTACATTGCGCCCTCTCGTCTTCCCTCCTCTCGCTTCCACTCCTTTTATCACAGACATGTCTGTCTCTCTTTACATCTCACCTTATCCATCTCATCTCACTTCTCCACATTTCGTTTTCTGTTCAGTTTTAGTCGCATTTCCTCTCTCCTTCCCCCTGTCGCTGTCCCTCAGACATGCAGCAGCTCATGTTTTTTCTGATGTCCTATCTTTCAACCATTAATTGATTTGCACGTTTATCAACCCATTTGAAATTCTGATTCTGAGAATGAATCTTCATTCATTCTCATTTTACTTTTGTTTATTTATTTATTTGTATATGAATCTCAATTTTCAAACCTAAAATTGATAACTGGCAAATTCATTTTAAAAGAGCTCTCACTCTGCCAAGGCTATATACTCTATGGTTGTGCCAGCCACCAAGGAAAGATTTGGCATGGTGGCACATTTCAATCTGAGGCTACAACCTTTGCTTTTTATCTCATGAAGTTCTTTTGCTGAGAAAGAATACATGATAATTAGTGGGGTCAAATGAAGGATGAGGAAATGTGGAGATGGAAGCTGTTAAGAGGTTTCTTTGATTCAACACTGTATGTGAAAAGGACAGGTGGGATGTGTTTTCAGATACATGCATACAGTTAAAAATAGATTTAATAAAGAAATTGAAGGGATGCAACACATTACATGTTAAAAGGATAGTTTGAATTCTCAACCTGCAAATTGCCTGATAATTATGATTCTTAGTTTTCTTAAACTATTGTTTTTATATGCAAAATGTTAACTGAAGTGTCTCAATGCAATGTTGTTTCATTAATATTCAATTAATGTATTACTTTAGTTTTTTCTTCCTTAATTTATCCAGATTCAAATTCCAATTTCTTTGCTTTTCCTTTTACTTTAAAGACTATCCTTCCCATTAGATCAAACTTTAATCTCATTAAGAAAGCTCAACACATGTGAACTTCGTAGTTAATATGATACACAGGCTCACTGTCTTAAATAAATAATAAAGTACTCAGACCTAAAACAATAATTTAACCTGGTGATCAAATACATGAAAGTAAGCAAAAACTGTAGCAAAAAAACAATATTCACTCACTAAAAAAATGCTATCCAACATTGTGCAAAATTATTTAAATAAGAAAAAATTGGGAATGAGAGAAAAGCTAAAGAGGCTTTGGTTTGGCACTAAGAGAGGTTAAATGGTTTGTGATTATTAGTAAGCTGATGGAACTGTGACCATATGGCGATGATAGGTCACACTAGACGAAGGTCCGGAGAGAGCGCCTGAACAAACACATGCTGGCAGGTGAAACTAAAAACACCCTGTCAAAACACAACCAAAATGAAGTGCCTCCTTTAATCCCAAAGGATGCTACCTTGCAGGTGCATTGTTTGTCTGCTTTTTGGCCTCTTGCCCTGCTCGAGCAGAGGAGCAAAGCATAAGGTAAATGAAGTGGAGAACATGGCCAGGCCTGGTGGGTGACAGGCACTGAGCAGAGGGGAGCCAGCCTGCCAGCCCCTCCTTGGACTAAGAGGGTTAGGGGGCAATGGAGACAGTGTGGATGAAACAGTCCTAGACATCAAACAGCGTGAGGTCTTACAAGGCTCATTAGGAGAGAGGCTGCAAGTCTTTTAAGCCCCTTCTTTATTGTGTTAAATAGACACACAGTTTTGTTCCCATGGTGAACTATACTGCTCATCTACAGGGTATAAGATGTTAGCGACATAAAGGAGGTGGACACAAAAAAAGGAAGACATCCCAATGCATAGCCTTGTAATAAAAGTTCCCTTTGTGAATCTCATAATTGCCTATTTGTGCTCAGACTGTCCCGGAGCAGTGCGAATTGACCTCTGTGGTATTCTCTATGGCCACCCCGTAGCTGTTTTCAGTTACATTATAAGAAATCCTACACATTGGTCTCTTTTTACTTTGTGTACTCCATGACAGGTATGAATAAAAAAACTGTACACAAATAATATGTGTACATGTGTGTAATAATAATGTGCAGCGGCGAGGACCAGCTCGCCGCTGCACAAATTTCTTGGATGGAAACACCCTTGAACAAAGCCCAGGATGTAGCCAGACCACGAGTCGAATGAGCACGCAGACCCGTAGGTGCTTAAAAACCCTGACTCGTATAGGCCAAAGCAATCGCTTCCACAATCCAGTGGGAGAGCCGTTGCTTGGTAACGGACTTGCCCTTCTGAGGGTTAGCCCAGGATATGAAGAGTTGGTCACTACAACAAAACTCTTTTGACCTGTCCATATAAGTGCGTAAAGCACGAACTGGACACAGCAAATTTGGCCGCTGTTCCCCGGAGGAACATAGCGGCGGAGGAAATGCCTCAATGTCAATTGGGGTACATGAACCAACCACCTTAGGTATAAAGGCAGGGTTGGGCTTCAGCAACACTCTCGTTTGCCCCGGGGCAAACTGAGTGCACAAAGGATGTACAGAGAGCGCATGAATATCACTGACTCGCTTGGCGGATGCCAGGGCCAGTAACAGCACTGTCTTCAGCGACAGGTGCTTCATGTCAGCTCCTTCCAGGGGTTCAAATGGGGTTCGAGTGAGCCCATCTAAAACCACTGTCAAGTCCCATAAGGGCACCAGTGACCTGGAAACAGGGAGGAGCCTGCGAGCTCCCTTCATAAAACGGCAGACCAAAGGATGTTGGCTAGCCTTCTTACCCTCAAAGCCCACATGGCATGCAGCAATAGCAGCCAGGTATACTTTGATCGTAGAAAAGGCTCTGTGTTTATCAATTAGGTCCTGTAGAAATGATCAAATCACCCCAACAGGACATTGAAAAGAGTTCACTCAGGAGAGACGTGATGTATGGAATACATGTTTATTATCGGGTCACATTATATAAATGAACATAATGATGACAGTTTGTAGCAAGTGAATGAAATGGTGTTTTGGCGATTAGGCCCAGGTTTGGTAGGATGTCATTCGGGAAGGAAAGAACCGTTTCCGATGAACCCCCCTGGGTCTAGACACTGGTGGTGGTGATAAGTGGTTAGGTCCGGTTGGAAGGGAGAAGGTTGAGCTTGGCCCTGAGTTGGAAGCAGGAGGCGAAGGGGTGGAGGAGCGTTGCGCGTTGACACCTGGAAGACAGCTGATGGAAAAGGGGAGAGCATATATAGAGGGATTACCAGGTGCGATGATTAGGCTTGTGAATGGAGGGACGTGATAGGTTTGCTGAGGAGTGGCGCTCCCTATCATTTAGTGAAGGGAGCGAGTATTGCCATGACGTGCAATACGAAGTGATAGGTCTTCCTGTCTGAACTTGCGCTGAGCTTCATTTCACTCAGGAGAGACGTGATGTATGGAATACATGTTTATTATCGGGTCACATTATATAAATGAACATAATGATGACAGTTTGTAGCAAGTGAATGAA
>NW_011337115.1:0-3156 GCF_000735185.1 Notothenia coriiceps
ACTGTTTACCAGGACACTTACAATTTAAAGAGACATGTAATTGATTCTGTATCTCATATCATTTGATTTACAGTTTGAACATCTCTTTTGTTTTTGTGTTGTCAATTGTGCTGACATTTTTTGCCTGTTTTTGATCACTACGTGTGACATAAAAAAAGTAGATTTTTAACAATTAAAATGCTCTTTTTTAAGATCAAGTGTTCTCTCATTAACTCCAACAATGGTTGTGTCCTAAAGGCAAAAAGACATTAATGGATAATTCTGATTAATGACGACATTATTTCACGTTACTTCATCTTAGTCTGACTTGAGAAGAAAACACGATCAGACTACAGGCGAGTAGTTTAATCAAATTATCTAAATCACTTTATTTGGAGGCATAAGGAGAAAGTGAAGTCACTCCAATTGTTATTAATAATCAGACTTTGTAGAGAAAACACAACTACGGCAAGTACAATAGGTCAAAGTTAAAGTCACTGGGTGTTTCTCAATCGTGAGGAAACTGGCTTCCAAGCCAATATTTCAAGGATGCTACGTCATCGAGTGCCGCCGAAGGACTGTTCCAATCTCCAGCATACTTGGAATTCCACCGAGGCCGCGTCCTTGGTTTGGGGGTAATTTCGAGGCTGCACATGGGTAGACTTCGCGTCCTTCAAATCCCCACAATGCTTTGCGCACGGACCAATTTCAAAAACCCTTGCGGAGAATGGCTGAACCAACATTAACACATTTAAATGTAAATATGCAGTGGCGTAGAGCATGTGTTGGTAAATATGTTATAGAGTGGCACACTTGTTAGCCTGTTCCATTCTTCTTTGTTTTCCGAAGCCGTGGCTTGGAAGTATACTTGCTTTGTTTCTGAAGGAAGTGACTTGGAAGTATGCGACTACCAAGCCAGTATCCTCGCGATTGAGAAACGGCCTCAATGTCGAGTAAAGCTGCTCCAGAGCCACTATTTCAAGCATACTACGTCATTGAGCGCCGCAGAAGGACTGTTCCAATGTCCAGCATACTTGGAATTCTACCGAGCCCGGCGTCCTTCGTAGTGAGAAATCTTGAGGCTGCACCATAGACACATGTGTTAAATCTTAAAATCCCCACAATGCTTTGCGCACGGACCGATTTCCCCAAATCTGTGGCGGAAAATGTAAGGCGGGGCCTCTCATGACGCACACCTGCACACTTGCTAGCCTGTTCCACTCTTCATTTTCCGAGGCTAGGAAGTATTCTTGCCTCGCTTCTGAAGCAAGTGACTCGGAAGATATGTGCTTCCAACATTGAGAAACACCCACTTCTTACTTCCAAATATACTGTATGTCTCTTTTCTCATTCAGTGTGTCTTTTTTCCTGATTGATAAGAAATATTACCAATTCCCAAATGTCTGCAGTTGACTAATCCCAGTGTGACTTTAGAAAACTGACTTCAACTTGTTCTTCTTAACTTCGATATTCAATACCTTCTCTGCAGTTTCAGTTACACAACTTATACTGACATTTGACGGCAACAAAATGAAGAAGTGGAGCCAACAGAACACAATATGGTAATTCTGTCACAGCGTGCTTGGCCCCCAGCATTATAATCCAAAAATACACTTGTTTCACGATCAAACCGGAGAGAAACTCTGGGAATAAATGTAGCGGCGCTGACTTTAAATCATTTTAAGATGTCAGTGGCGCTGTATGGCTTTGGAGACGTGACCTTTGAGAAGCCGAGCTTTCTACTTATTACTCGGTGGTCTTTTCAAACTTGACATTAAGTCGCAGGAGCTTCATATAAATGAGGAAATAGATTCAAGAAATGAGAAGGAGGCGAAGGGAGGGCAGGAACCCCAGCAATGCTGTCAGAGGTTAGCAGCTGCTTCTGCTCATAAATCTCCGCGTGTGCAACCCTCTTCAAGTTTCTTATTTTTGGAAAAAGGTAACTGAAGCCCGGCGGACTCATTTCCCATCAGGGGTCGGGGGTAAAAATAGCTCAGGTGCTTGAGGGAAGTCAGAGGATCAGGAGAGACTTTAAGGGATCAAAGAGCTGTGCTTCTTTACAGGGAGGGCCTTAAATGCTGCAGGAAATGTCAACATTAAGAGGAAACAACAACTCAATGTGAAACAGTCTGTGATTTGATCTGTTGTCTTACACATAATGGACTTAAGTAAACAACATCTTATTGTTATTTTGTTCCTCTTCATTGATTTTGGTGCTAATGTAATACAAAAAGTAATGGAAAGTAATCGGGTTACTTAGATTACTGATTAGTTTGTTTTTTTACAGGTACTGTAGCCTATAGCCTAACTAGAAATTGTAACAGAATACCTTTTTAAAGTTACTCTCCCAACCCTGTGTCATTTTAACTAATTTTAAATGCTCTGATTTTATTTTTGATTTGAATAGTCCCACATAGGGGACATGTACACTTACTTGAATATTTCACCTCATCCTTTCCCTCATTCGCGTCCCTTCCTTGAGTCTTAGCTCCGCCTCCGTAAGACACGAGCGAGAGACACGTGGCCGTTTCTCAATCACGAGGATGCTTGCTTGGTAGCACATGTCTTCCGAGTCACCTGCTTCAGAAGCTAGGCAAGAATCCTTCCTGGCATTCAGAAAACGAAGAGTGGAACAGGTGAGCAAGTGTGCAGGTGTGCGTCATATGAGAGGCCTCGCCTTACATTTTCCGCAACAGATTTGGGGAAATTGGTCTGTTCGCAAAGCATTGTGGGGATTTTAAGGACGCGAAGTCTACCCATGTGCAGCCTCGAAATTACCCCCAAACCAAGGACGCGGCCTCGGTGGAATTCCAAGTATGCTGGAGATTGGAACAGTCCTTCGGCGGCACTCGATGACGTAGCATCCTTGAAATATTGGCTTGGAAGCCAGTTTCCTCGAGATTGAGAAACGGCCACGAGGAAGAGACGCCAGGACAGAGGAGTCCTCAGGTATTAATTGGGATGTCCTCATTCACTCCAGCGTCACCATAAACAACGCCCTTTACTTCTGGTGCGCGCAGTTTTACCACCTGTCACTGGACTTCCCTCCACATCAATCCCTTCAACCCTGGGATTTAGTTTCTCATTGAAATTATTTCGTCCATCTCTTCCATTCATCTCTTTTATTGTAGTTTTCTATGTATTATTTTTGGTCCTGTATTTGTTTTTCCAGGTATA
>NW_011337116.1:0-2677 GCF_000735185.1 Notothenia coriiceps
TGTTGTTTTTCCTGGTATATGAAGTCTTCTTATTAGTGAGCCACTGGCCTGTATTTGAAATCCTAAAATCTTCAGTATTAGTTCTGCCAATTAAGTAAATGCAGAGTAGGGATGTCCCGATCACCTTTATTTGCTCCCGATCCGATTCCGATCATTTGATTTTGACAATTTGCCGATACAGATTTTTCCCGATCCGATCTTTATGCAATGCATTAAGAGAAAAAAAGAAAAAAAGCATTCAAGTTGTCCCTTAAGGTTATTTTTTTATTTAAATTGGATATTCTATCCTACATGGATATAGCTTCTTTCTTTCACAGCAGCATTGGATCAGTTCAGTTGTGCAGCATTGGATCAAAACAAAATAAAGCTTATCAGTACTCGTTAGCTTACTGCTACAATTAGACACTGCGCCCTGCCCACTCTGTTGCCAGATTTGAGAGAAATAAGCAACCAGGTCTATGAAAACAAGCCCCAAAGAAGCAACACATACATAATGTTCTGTAATTTGAAACCAAAACTAAGGCCTCAGGATGACTTTAAGACTTGAACATGGTCATTTTTGTTTTGTAACATTGAATACAAAATTTAAAAAAAGTATTTAAAAAAAAAATCAAAAAAAATCCCGATCCCCGATTTTTTTCTCCCGATTCCGATCTTTTGAAAATCACGTGATCGGCTCCGATCCCCGATCACGTGATGGGATCGGGACATCTCTAGTCGTCACAGTTCTTGTGAATATTTGACAGTTTTTAAGTACACTTCACAGCATTTAAATGAACATATCATCATATTGGGAAATGTTTTAACTCACTTTATTGCTAGTTAGTTGACAAGATTGATATCGATGATGCGATGTTGTATTGCATAAAGATTTGAAGCAGGGGAAAACAGCTAGTGGAACGCCTAGAAAGTTTTCAATGATTTCTTCGGCCTGATTACTGAAAAGGATATCTTTTTCCATCTGCAGTTCACTCCTCGCATCTCTTTTTGTTATGTATGAACAATGCAATTGAGTACTTAAACCCTCAGCCTCTGATCCACAATGCAAGAAATGGTGTCGAGGAAAACAATGTTGTTTTGTTTGCAGTCATTTCATTTGTCTGTGGTAACGATTTATTGATGTCAGTGAGCCACCTGGAGCTTGAGAAATACCTCAATTAGCACAAAACACATTCAAAGAAAGAAGGTTTTTTGGTCTGTTGAGAGCCGTGAAGGGAACATTGAGCAGAGAATTGTACTTTCTGCAGCTGCACTGATTCAAACCTCTTATCAGCAACTAGAGACGTTCCCAGAGCAGGTTTTACAGTGGTTGCATTGCATGATGAAGATCTTTTATAACTGGAAGTTCTGCATGATGTTGTCCTCTATTTGACGGACAATAGGAGGTGTCTCTCGTTGGAATCGTCCAAATGAGAAAGTAGGTTTAACATTAATAAGAAATAATTCCCCAAGTGTGCCAAACTTTGTTTTCACTTATTTGTTTTTATTTATTTATTTATTTTATTTAGTTTTTATTGAGTCAGGCACAATGAGTTTACAGTCAATATTTGTCCCTTTCCCCCCCTCCCCTCCCGGTCCTAGCTAGTAAAGTAAATAAATAAATAGATACATATATAGGTAAAAATAAAGTAATGTAAAAGATAATATTAAAATAAAATTAATAGATAAGGAAATAAAGAATAATAACAATAATACATGTACCCATATACTCACATATGTATACCCACATATACACATACACATATATATATGTACATACCTACACACATGTACACATACACACACATACACACATACACGTACTGTACATACATACATACATGTATATAAATACAAAAAAAAAACCACATAGTTCCCCCCTTCCTTATTCATTTAGTTTAAGTTTAATTTGTTTTCACTTATGTATGCACATGTATGTGTGGTGCATTTTGAATGGTGCTTACTTATTTATTGCCCATTTTCTTGTCATTCTCCATTGGCTTCTCACAGTTGTCGAGTCACTGTCTGATGAATTAAATCTGCCTGTGATGCAGGACGAAGGATTTTCTCATCCCAGACATGTAACAAGTTTTATAACCGAAATATTGTAAAATGGCTCGGCTAAACCACACAGAAGAGGGAACCGTTCTAAGGCGGAATTGCCCCCAAAACGAGGTCCTTTCTGTTTTTCTAATCACTTTTCCATAACTTGTTTGTCCTAAACATCTCTCACTGTGCATATGGACATTCAAACATGTTTAATTAAGAAAAATAGCTCAAGAAACACCATCTAACTTATTAAAACAAAAAACGTGAAATACTGACTTTATTTGATGATTTTACAACAGTCATTAGCATTTAAGCACTTTTAGCAAGATATGTCACTAGAATAAAAATGCTAAATAAGCACTTTAAGGATCTTGGCTTGTCGGTCATGATCGTTTTTTTTTTGTGAACGGACAAATGTTGTTCCACTTTAAATATTGCATCAGCAGGGAAATGTGGGACGGAATGATCTCCTTTCCTTTGGTAAAGCAGGGTCCAGTATATCCTCTGCTAAATGAGATAACAAAGGAAGCATTGAAGCCCCTTTCCTATTATTTAGAGAACTTGAACAGCTTTCATCATGGCTGCCACTTCTTCTGGGTCATTTCCCTCCCTAAGGCAAGGCAAGTTTATTTATATAGCACCTTTCAAC
>NW_011337117.1:0-2282 GCF_000735185.1 Notothenia coriiceps
ATTCCCATTAAGTAACGCCGTTATAGTTACTGTGATTTAAATGGGTGCGTTACTGCGTTACATTATGTGATGGAACTGAACCGAATCTCCCTGCAGATGTAACTTACAGGCGAATACAGCGATGTCCTCTCACAGCACCATGGAAAAGTGAAAGTAACCAGAGAGGAGTGATGATTGGTTAACGGTAACATTTCAGGGTAAGCCAATCAGAGACAGAGTTGGGCGGGTCTTGCCTTATGGGGAAAATACACACACACAAACTCTTGCTAATGCTAACACACACACACACACACACACACACACACACACACACACACACACACACACACACACACACACACACACACACACACACACACACACACACACACACACAGTGACAGACTGTGCGGCTGGCAGATGTGCAGGTCCTGGTCAAAGAGCATTATTTAGAGTACATGACGGCTCCAACCGGCTTTCATTACGCCGGTTCGTTGCCGTCTCCCCCGAACAGAGAGGCAGACGCACACTGACCGTCAGCCGCCAGCCTCACAATCAGCCGCCTGCTATCAGCGCTCTAATTGGATCAGTGGCACGAATGTGATTACAGCAGGCGTATTTATTTACATAATAATTATTACCACCCTCCCCAGAGGAGCCGGGGGGAGGAAGGTGGGGTCTGGGGAGAGATGAAGGGTGGGATAGAGAGAGGGGGAGGAAAGGGGGGAGGTGGACAGTGAAAACAGCAGGAAGAGTGAAGAGGATGAGGATTTATAAGACACACACAAAAGTGTTTTACTAAGACCCATTTGCACGATGTGTAATGGTCTGCATTTGCATCTTGAGCTTCAAAGTCTCACAAAAAAGACAGAAAGAAGACAGAGGAGAATAAAAAGGATGTTATCAGAGTGTCAAGTAGTTACTGTTGCTACATTAAAAGAGTTTTTTAGGTAAGTTTGTTAGCTTAGCAGCCAAACCAGGTTACGCTAGAATAAAATAATCTTTATTTCCAAGTCCACTTCTTCACTTTTGGCCTGGCACAGCTTTGGAACAATATCGCTTTGAAATGCACGTTTAAATCTCTTTCCAAATGTCTCATACAAAGACAACATTTTCAATCAAGTCATGAAGCTAACATTAATCTCTTTAGCTAGATAGTAGCAGTTTATACAATCTCATTTCAGCAAGTTGGATCTCTTGATACCGACTAGAAATAGTGTTAAATGAGCCAATTTTACTGTGGCTTAGCACAAATGTTATTGTTGTTTTATCTGCAAAAAGCCCTTCTTTATTGCAGCTGGCTGTGTGGTCCGAGCTAACCAGATGAGCATGCAGGTATAAGGAGAAATGTAACCAGGTTAGCCATTAGCATGCTGAAGCTTTATTGCAGTCTCTGTCTGGGGATGCAGTCTGGCGTAGCGCCTGAACTCCTTCATACTAACATGAACAGAATGACGTACGCTGCACAAACTCAGATTAATTCAGCCTCATAATTTCACAGAGTGGGACAACATGGATTTCCCATTTTGCCAATGGCTAGTGACGTGATACGTCTTTACTGTTTGCACAACATTTAGATACATTTAGCCCCCATGAGAGTCCTTCTCCAAACTCAATATAAATACAGCTCTCCATTTCAATAACAGAGGCAGACAGACAGACAGAGAGACGCAGTGAGACAGACGGAGAGGGATGGAGGGACTCTGGGGACGCCGCTGCGTTTACGTTTGCTGCCATTGAAGTTGTCCAAAGCCTGGCTTTGCTTGCCGCTTAATGGTGCTTAATCACAGACTCCTAAAATAGGCCATTATATCAGCGCGGCGCTCTCTGGTTACATCGAGCCCTGAGGGCCCGAACAACAGAGCTCTGTTAATAAGCCGCCATTAATCAGATCCATTACGGAAGCCATCGGTCCAACGGGCGGCTCCGCAGCTCATAAATACCTCAAGAAGAGAAAACAATTTACTCACCTAGTCTAAACCGCAGTGTGTGTTAGTGTGTGTGTGTCACTGTGTGTGTGTGTGTGTGTGTGTGTGTCACTGTGTGTGTGTGTGTGTGTGTTGCACAGAGGCTGGGTGGGACAGGAAGCACGCAGGCTGACTAAAGACACCCTGAGGAGTGGTAGCAGAGCCTCTGTGGTGTAAATATTCCTGGAGATAAAGATTGATTAAAAAAACTCAGCTCTGGTCCGGGATGACGGCAAATTATTACATCGGTGTCCCCCAAAGCTCGGGTAGGATCAAAGTTGTCAGGAGATTAGTCACGCAAAGAGGAAATAAGTTAACGAGACATTACTTGTCACC
>NW_011337117.1:2379-4395 GCF_000735185.1 Notothenia coriiceps
TCTGTGTTTAACACAAGCTAACAAGATTTTCACGTTTTGTTCTAAGAAAACAAGTCAGTAGATATGGTGAATTTATAAACTGCGTTGTTAACAAGTGTCTAAATGAGACAACTAAACATCATCTCGCCCAACATTAACCACCTTTAGCTTAGCGCTGGTTACGTGAAGTCATGTGACCGTGCTGCAGTTACTTTATATCCCAACATTAGCCGCCTTTAGCTTAGCGGTGGTGACGTGAAGTCATGTGACCGTGCTGTAGTTCCTTTATAGCCCAACATTAGCCGCCTTTAGCTTAGCGCTGGTTACGTGAAGTCATGTGACGTGCAGTAGTTCCTTTATAGCCCAACATTAACCACCTTTAGCTTAGCGATGGTGACGTGAAATCATGTGACTGTGCTCTAGTTACTTTTTTATAGCCCAACATTAGCCGCCTTTAGCTTAGCGGTGGTAACGTGAAGTCATGTGACCGTGCTGTAGTTCCTTTATAGCCCAACATTAGCCGCCTTTAGCTTAGCGTTGGTGACGTGAAGTTATGTGACCGTGCTGTAGTTCATTTATTGCCTAACGTTAGCTTTTTACTTCTGGCAATTGCATTTACAATTAAAAAGTCATAAAAGTGGTGTTAATATGTGGAGATTATCCTGCTGAACAAAATGTGTAAGTATCACAAACGTTTGCTTGACACAGATTATTTTATTATATATATATATTATATATATATATATATCTTATGCAATGTTCCAATATTCAATGTAAAAATCCAATTGGATGTTGTTGATGGAGTCCTTGCAAAGCCAACTTCATAGTGGGCCAACAACTGTAAAATCGAGGCAAAATACATTTTTAAGAGGAAAGACTGTAGATTTTTAGAAAATATTTCATGACAATAAGAAAACCATGACCCATCCTTACCAACTGTTTGTTTGTCAGTTTACGTAAAATGTAAAAAAAATCATGTAAAAAGGAGTGTAAGAAGGATGTCTTTATTCTTCATTCTTTCTAAATGGTACTCACTATAGTGAGGTCAGCAATATTATTCTTTTCATTGACATTTCAGATCTGTTTCCAGTTGGATATAATGGAGCTTACATAGTGTCTCTGCTGTTGTAAACATTACCGTTGCTGCTCTGGAAACTACATTTGGTTCTAATCGATGTGATGGCGCTCGCTGTCACCACAAAGGCTCCTCTGAGGGCAAACACTGTCCACACTAATGGGGGGTTAATCAAATATCTGGCAACCCTGCACTCGCTAACAGCCGCTGAGACCAGAAGTTATTGATCTGCACTTTTTCAATACTTGTAATTAACTGACTGCTAACAAGACCATAAAGTTGACAGCCTATCAGAGCGGCTAATTGAAACCCATGTCGACAGTGGTAATAATATTGAAGGGAACACGATTTCTTACAGGTTCAAAAGTTGTCACTGTGGCTCCAACTCTCTCTTATCACTCTGTTAATCAGCCATGTCTCTCCCATCAATCTCCCCCTCTCTCAGCCCCTTCCTCCCTCCCTATCTGTCTCTCTCCAGTCAGCCAGAGACAGACGCAGGGCTCTTCATAGCAGATAGAGCCGCTAATTTCATTAATTATGAACCAATATGTTACAGTGTATGTGTGTGTGTTTGTGTCTGGAGCAGAGGGGGGGTTTGAGGGTCCCTTAAACTGGCATCTGGTCCACTCTGGCATCCAGGGAACAAGGGAATAGAGAGGAAGAGCAGCAGAAGGAACATTAGAGATGAAGGACAAAAGTGAGAGGAGACTGTTTTAAGTGAAAAGGATATTGTTGATTTATTTTTTTGTTCTTATATATATTTATTCTTTTATTGGACATTTTTATTTACCTTCTTGCGTTTATTTAAATGTTGTTATTTGACCTTTTATTGGACATTTCATTTCAATTTCTTATGATAATATAGCCTTCATTTTACTTTATTGAAATTAATATTTGTATTGTACAGTTTCCCTATATTAATTTCAATTATTTGTATTATCATTATTCTGTATATCTTTTAT
>NW_011337118.1:0-1469 GCF_000735185.1 Notothenia coriiceps
CGTGGTTTGCAATTCACCCAGCCAATAGAAATAGAATAGAAATTGGCACTCTTTTATCACCAGGTTCGTACCACCTCTCTAGCAGGGACTGAAAATGGCCAAAAGAGTTCCCGGCACTGAGTAGTCCCGGCGGTGTGAACGCGACATTATTGGTACTAACGGAACTAAAGAACCAAAGTACCAGGGAAAGTCCCGCGGTGTGAATGCGACTATTGTTATCACAGTGCGGAATCTTGTGTAAGTGCAAATGCAAAGCAGTAAAAACAAATCAAAAAGCGTTCCAGAGATACTTGAAAAACAGGCCAGTTGAACATGTGGTTGGAAGTAAGGTGTCTTCTCGTTCTCCTACGTTGCTCTGTGTACAACTTTATTAATGGTCTCCATTGTGTAAGAAGCAGTCTCCACTCCGGACTGTGTGAGACTAAAAAAAGCTCAGTGTTATGAAATAAACCACAACCAACTCACACTTTCTGCTAGCACACTGTAATGCCCCAAATACAAATGAGACCAGCAAAGTTTCCTGACACACTTACAGCGGTGTGATTGATTCTGACTGGCAAGGAAATAATGAGGCTACAAGACAAGCCACAAATCGACTGAGAAAAATCTATCACTAATTAATATTCTCATATTCATTTTTGCGTTCTGGGATTTCTAAGCAGGTCTGTCAGCTCATGTGTAACAATTCAAAAGTCAGCTTCCTGTTTTGTCTTATGACGACAACCCATTTGAACTTATAGACTTAAATTCAGCAACACATTCATCTTAAGTGTCTTGTTATAGCAAGAAAGCATTTATGTTCATCATCAAAAGTATTTTTATTCCCCCTTGTATTCATATATCCAGTCATCCAACCAAAAATCCAGTTCCTTAAAAAGTTATCCTATCAATACTAGGAATGATTTCTGTTGATAAGATAAGAACCTTGGTTTTCCAACATTCTATCTGTCAGGACAGGTGCTGTCTGTTTGCTGTAAAACAAAGTATCTGGGACACATCATTACAGATGAAATGGCTGATGATGATGACATGTATAGACAGCGGCGTGTCTACAGTATACACAAGCTAACATGTTGGCTAGAAAATTCTCTTGGTGTTCAGATAAGGTTAAGGTGAACCTCTTTAGAGCTTATTGTACTCCTCTCTATACTGCCCCCTTGTGGGTCAAGTTTAAGAAGACGAGCCTCAAGAAGCTCCAGGTTGCTTATAATGACTGTCTGCGTATACTGCTTAGAAAACCAAGGTGGTGCAGTGCAAGTGAAATGTTTTGTAATGCACAAGTCAACACGTTCCATGCTCTCTTGAGAAATCTGATCATCTGTCGATTGAATGTTTCTCATAACTCTGTCATTATGCTGCTTTCAAATCCGTGTCTCAGTGCTGTACGATACCAGTCACCTCTGTGGAAACATTGGTATAACTGCCTTTTTTATTTATATTTTAGTGTTGTATGTCTTGTAATAATGGAC
>NW_011337119.1:0-1151 GCF_000735185.1 Notothenia coriiceps
TGTGTGTGTGTGTGTGTGTGTGTGTGTGTGTGTGTGTGTGTGTGTGTGTGTGTGTGTGTGTGTGTGTGTGTGTGTGTGTGTGTGTGTGTGTGTGTGTGTTCAGGCCGATCTGGGTGCATGCCCATATAAGGGTAGTCGAGTCACTTGTGATGTAGCGTGGACATTTTGAGTCGAGGTCTCCCCCCCCTGCAGGGGATTTAACCCAGCTCTGTTTACTCTCTCTCCCCTCCATCTGTCTCTGTGCTCGTTCGTCCAGAGGACTAAGAGGAGGAGGAGGAGGAGGAGGAAGAGGAGGAGGAGCAGTGAGAGGAGGAGAGCAGCAGGGCAGCAGAGTCAGTCGGCAGGAGGCCAACGAGCAGCAGAAGAAGAACCTGCAGCAGGAGGAGAAGACGCTCCTGCAGAAGAAGAAGAAGAAGAAGAAAGAGGAGGAGGAGGAGGACCAGAAGCTGCACTTCAGCTCGTTTCTGGGACACAGAGCACTCAAAAACCACCGTGAAGAGGAAGAGGAGGAGGAGGTGAGGGAGGAAGAGCGCCAACGCCAAAACAGCATCATCATGGACTTCAAGGCTAACCTGAAAGGTGTGAAGAAGGCGGAGGATCGGAAAGTTGCGGCGCCGCAGGTCGACTTCAGGGCCGTGCTGGGGAAGAAGAGCGGAGCGAAACCAGCCGAGAAAAGCGTGCGGATGTTTATTATTATAAACTTTTATAATGCTAACATTAAGCTACTTTTATAATGCTAACTTTAGGTTCAAGTTCAAGGCATTTTCCAGTTCATTAAGCTACTTTTACAATGCGAACATTAAGTTATTTTTAGAATGCTAATATTCAGCTACTAACATTTAGCTATTTATTTATTTTTAACTTATTCTTTGATAGTTACATTCAGCTACTTTGATAAAACTCATATTAAGCTACTTTCACAATGCTAACAGTTAGCTACTTTTACAATGCTAACATTTAGTCATTTTTGAAATGCTAACATTTAGCTACTTTAATAATGCTAACACTTAGCTCCTTTTATAATGCTAACATTAAGCTTCTTTTATAATGCTAACATTAAGCTACTTTTATAGTGCTAACACTTACCTCCTTTTATAATGCTAACATTAAGCTCCTTTTATAATGCTAACATTAAGCTTCTTTTATAATGC
>NW_011337120.1:0-2454 GCF_000735185.1 Notothenia coriiceps
AAATACCAAACAGATCGTGCATTTTAGCCATTCCTCATTTTGCTTCACTCCAGCTCTGTCTTTGCATGAGCTGGAGCTGACCCCCCCCCCCTGCAAAGGAGGGGGCGAGGCACAAGCTTCATGTTACTATGCTGTTGCTATGCTGTTGCTATGCTGTTGCCATGCCACGGCAACCTCTCATTCCCCTGATAGGTGGAGAGTTGACCATACAGGCGGAGTGCACCTCTGTGACATCATAGAGGTTCAAATCTGGATCAGTCTGTATCAAATCCGTTGCAGCCCTGTTTTTAGAGATTTGGGTATGGAGGAAAAGAGAGAGGGTTGTATTTTCTGACACTTGGTGAGTTCCCTGGAACACCGGGGACACATATTCATGTAGAAAAGACGTACACAAGTGCATTTTGCATGATAGGTCCCCTTTAAATCGTTATACCTTTAGCTACTACTGTAACACTGCCTTTAGAACCAGAAATAACGCTTTCCCCATGTGATGATATCTAAATTGAGTCTTAGTTTCCGTGCCGTAACTCCTGTCGTTTTCTCCAATCCGGATCAGAGCCGACAGATTTTGAATGTCCGTAACTTTCCCTAAAACACGCGTGTGCCTGACGTTCAGTAAAAACAGTTCAATGCAATTTCTAAATCGATGCAATGGAGGGAAACCTTGTGATTGTGTGTGCTAACCAGAATGTACTTCCGTTTTGTACTCACTAGTTGCAGCGGCGTGGGATGTAGTCGTGAAACATGACAGATGTTTTTCAGTGAAACTCGTTAAAATGATCAAACTCCTCACGGACTTGGAGGAGGAGGAGGAGGAGGAGGAGTGGGTGTTAGGATGTTTCAACCACCTCAGACCTCCTCTGACTGTGTCATTTAAAGGTTAAACATTAAGCGGCTCATTTTCAAAACTGTTTTTCTGTCTGATCACACATTGCTTTCCTATGACACACACACACACACACACACACACACACACACACACACACACACACACACAAATCTATACAATTGCACACACAGGGACTCTCAGTTATTCTTGTATGGTATACTCAATTCTCACCGCATGCATACACACATATTATTTTAGACAACACACACTCACACACACATTCAGACACACACACACCTGTAAAATTGCACACTCACACACGTACACACACACACACACACCTCAGTCTTTGTAAACCCTTTTCAGTAGCAACAACAATGCAAACAAACTCCTCTACCTCTGACACTTTCCACAGTTTTGAAAGTGGTTTATTTTCCAGTAATCTCACATTTAAAGCGTCTCGATGACAGAAAACATTTCCTTTTTTTCACTTCTAACGTATATTTTAGGAGTCCCTACATCTCTTAAAGAGGCCCTGTCGTGTGTTCCGGTGCATGTCAACGGTCTGCAAAGGCTACAATCTTAAAGTTCTGGAACAGAGTGACATCACTACGGAACACCAGCGCTCCTATTGGCTGGCGCTCAAATACATTGTAGGTTTTTATTCTTTTTCCGGTACATTTAGGATATAGTTAGTTTCACTTGATGTCTCAGCCTGAAAGCCACAGAGCCAGTCGAAGCTACTCTGTTACTGTTATATATAATAATAGTTATAGTAGTATTATGGGATGGTTGTTTTTGAACACTTTGGAACATGAGCCGCTCACAACACGTGGCATTCAGCAGCAGTTTGATAACTCACGTTAATATTGGCACTGTTTTCTAACGTCTCTGATGTTTTGATGTTGATTTGTGTGTGACATCTGTTTGGGTCAGTGAGGCTTCCTGATGACTTGTGGGTTGCTTGTAAGATGCTTCTTCTTCTTCTTCTTCTTCTTCTTCTTCTTCTTGTTTTTGTTATTAATATTCTAGCTGTTTCTATCAGTGGTTTTTGTTCTGACGTGTATTTAAATGTCTGTTGTGAATTTTCTGAAGATGGCCTTTTTACAGACTTGGGAAATAAAGAACGTACCGACAATAGACTGCATCTGTCTTTATCACTGAATGTTTTTATCACAACAATGATAGTTTTGAATTGAATTGATTTATTTAAAACAAGTCACAGTGTACATTAATAAACATGTTAAAAACATGTAAATGAGCCAAAAGGCTAGTTTTCACCGATGGTACCTTTGCCTGATGAGACACACCTACACCACCTCCTTGTTCCAATAGATGACATCACTGAATACAGGTGAGGAGCAAGTCATGCTAATAAAGACAACATTCACAATATACACACACACACACACACACACACACACACACACACACACACACACACACACACACACACACACACACCTACACACACACACACACACACACACACACACACACACACACACACACACACACACACACACACACACACACACACACACACACACACACACACACACACACACACACACACACACTACACACTCACTACACGGACACGGACACACACACTTACACGGACA
>NW_011337121.1:0-12220 GCF_000735185.1 Notothenia coriiceps
TTAGAGTTGTACCCCCTAGATCAGGTCTCTAGTAATTGTGTGATAAAAGTGCACCAGATTGAAGAATTTTACTTTAAAATGTTCAAACATTTACTTCCCAGTGGGGGCTTCAAACTGGACCCCCCTAGAGGATGTGACGTCCATCCCCCATTCTATTGTGTATCCCCTGGTATACTCTATTTGATCTTTATCTTTCTATTGTACGATTCTCTGGCTGGGGGGGCGCCGAGCTAAATCTCGCCTAGGGCAGCAAATTGTCTAGAGCCGGCCTGTAGGCCAGGCTCACTTTATGCTGCGTTTCCATTACAGTTTAGTTTATGGGGTAGTTACTATAGTAACGCAGTGTAGGCGGGGCGATCGGCTGTTCGGCGGGCGGAGCCACTCTGCATAAAACAGCCGTGATGTCATCTTCAATGCCAACCACAAAACCAAAACATCAGCCGTTAGCACTCATATCAGTTCAGAAACTGGACAAAAGTTATACAAGTACAAACCACAGACTGCCTGTGTCATGGCGAATACAGTCGCTGGTTTATTTATGTCTGTATAGGCCGTTGTTGTGAGTGTGGAAGGAGCATATACACCGTTAGCTTACCTGATCGATCCGATCTCCACACACGCATTTTAAAAGGTTTTTCGCCTGCTGTCTGTCTGCAGACTTGTCAAGGCATTAATTCATGGCTTTTACTAACCGGTATCAGTATGTTGTTACTTCGGCATCATTTTGAAACGTGTATTACAATTAAATCACGGTCAAATATGTTCATTTTGTTGTAGATGTAGCCCCCTTGCCAGCGATTTCTCTCTGACCATTCAGCAGTCGAGAGTGTTTAGGTAATTAGTTTAGCATATTCAGGCCGGTTGTTGGCCCGGCAAGAACCTCGATTTTGGAGGGCCAGAAAAAGGTGAAAAGGTAGCCCTGAGCTGGAACTAGCCCTAGTGGAAAAGCAAAAAACCGTGCTACGTGCTGCAGTGGAAAAGTGCCGTTAGTGAACCAGTTTGTTCCTCCACAGCCAGGCACAAGTCCTTTAATCAGAAGAGCGCTGTGGTGTGTTTGTGGAGCTGAAATGGAGCGTGGCCGCCGCTGGAGGCAGCCAACCCCCCACTCGCTAACAGCACTTTTACCCTCCATCCATCCGTTGCATTTGTAGATTAACAATATAACATATGATGCCAGTGCTCTTTCTGCTATTTAAAAAATGCTGTCTGTATATTGCAGACATCCAAACTTGAAAATAAAAGTTTAATTGAAAATGTTTTAGCTTTTTTGGGAATTTTGGACCTTATGATTTAATGTTTTAATCTGTTTTTCCATTATCAAAGTGGAAGCACCATGAAATAGAAAACCTTCTCCACATGATGGGTTATTTCTTCATATAATTTAATGAAGTTTTTATTATTAACAATGCTCGAAAATCTAAACGTTTAGATTGTAAACTCAGTTTCTGAATTGTTCCAACGCACAGTAGACAAGCCTCTATACAGCAGAGCATGGGAAGCCGTCAGAGAACACAGGATTGTAAGATAATGAGCAGAGCCCGAGAATTGTCATTCAAAGTTTGAATGCACGTGAATTACAGCCGCATTCTCCTGGACCTCAGTTAGTAAATAAACACCCTGAAACTAGGGGATAATCATCACGGACACTTCGGTCTTATTGCAGAATCCAGAGGAATATAAATAGTTGGCAGCAATCAAAACAAAATAAATGAACTGTCAGAGCACAACAAGCACAGCAGAATTTTAAGTAATTATAAGTAAATTTGTTGCATTTCTGAGTAAGTGGTAGCAGATAGGCCTCTGACAGGGAGCCAGTGGTGTGTGACGGCTCTCAACATCCCACAGCCACCACATCTCAATGGGGAGGAACGCTAAAGACATCTGGGGGGCCATTACACACACTTAGCTGCATCAAGGAACACTCCAGCTAAACTTCCCTCCAAATGGCTATTTGTTTGTCTGTTAATTATCTTCCTTCCTCAGGGCCTTTTTAGGGGAATTTAAAATGTTGTTTATGGAAACAAGTAAAAAAATTAAATGCGTAATGGAAAATTGCATAACACTATCCCATGCTCATTTGAGATGACCCGCCACAATACCATATTTGTGGACCATGTGATTTATAGACAAAGAAGTGATCATTTACATCATGTTGGCCTCATTGATGTGGCTTGGCTGATTACAGAGAGACTTGTGCTGCTAAAACAATGTGAGCGCAGAGAGACCCTTTATAATCATAGGCTAAGAATAAGTCTCAGGGAGCGTTGGATGAAGCTGTTACCTGCACAGAGTTCATAGAGTTGGACTGTTTAACTAAAGAGTGTAAACGTGGCAGTAATCCCCCCACACACTTTTTAGGACAATGTGACAATAACCAAATGACGAATAAGGAATGATTTTCTAAAAGCAAAGCCCAGAAACCCCAGAAACAAACAAACCATTACGCTGTGCCACAGAGGAGCTGGGTTAGCGCTTCTAATTCAGGTGAACTGCAGGCACATTTCCCCTGGCTCGGCTGGCACACTTACAGCTGCAATAACACAGAGAGCCGGCTGCACTTTGTCCACACACAGTGTCCACACAGCCAGTCTCACAACACCTCACATTGCACACCTATGCATTGTTACATTATTAAGATGTTTACATTATGTAAATAATGTGTTTCACTGCTACGTGGGACTATCCTAAACACAAAGACAGAGTGGGGTAAATTCTTCCATGTTTTCTTTTACCATATCGGGTTTCAAAGCGTGGGCACAAAATGCAAAGGAAGCTCAAATGATTACAATTAAAGTTTGATTTAACACTGTTTTTCCTCCCTGTGGCACAAATATTTGCACTTTAGTCCTTTTATGGTGATTTAAATGACATGTCGGCAACACTTGGCTTTAAGTGATGTGTTACAGGGACTAAACTTCAGAGAGTTTGGCCTCACCGCCGTCCTGAGTCAGATTATGTTAAACAGATTTAACAGTTTTAATGTTTACAGTTAGCATTTGAAGCTTTGAGCACTCACAAAATCCATTGGTTACCTTGATCTAACATGCCAGAGGCTGTTCACCTTGGAGACCTGCTGCGGATATGGGTACTGAATGGTAGGCTACTCAAAGAGGAATCTGCAGAGAGGCTAAAAAACTTCCAGAAGTATAATCAGGACATATTCACTTGAAATCCCCATCATCAGGGCCACACACTCTCATGTATTTTCACCATGGCACAGTCTGAGGCTGAGGAAAGCTTGCTCATCAGCGGGCTCTAACCGGCGTGTGTTGTTAGCGAAGGCCGAGCAATGACACGGTCCTGAGCGCCTGATTGCAGCCATCTTGAACAGATCTGGCTGGCTCTGGCTCACCACAGGTCCCCTTTCAGTGGGCTGTCATTACTGCAGAGGTGAGCTCTCACACGCCAACCCACACACATTGAAACACACACATGCTAGGGGGCCGCGGAATGAATGAGCACACTGAGACCTGGGCCTGATCAAGCGAGCAGCGGCCGGGAGTTGTTGTAAGAAAATCCTCTGCTGGGACTATCAGAGCACATTAGGCTGAGCAGCCCGCTGCCGCAGAGCACACTGAGGCAGTATTTCAGCTGAGCAGGGCTACAGTTATAATATTACTACGCTAGCCAAAGGGCCTTTGTTTACCTTATTCATAAATATTCTATGTAGCAAGGGTGAATTACTTGTCCAGACGTTAATAATCGAATAGGAATGTGAGGCAGAAGCAAACACGAGTCAGCCCTTTCTCCTGCTGACAGCGTGGATCATCAACAGCGCAGAGCTTAACGCCCCCCTCCAGTGACAGGTGTGCTGCTCACCTCCATGCAATCACACGCTGTTGGTTAACAGTTCGTTCGCTTCTTGGAGAACAAGGGACCTGAAACATTTGCTCAGGGAAGAGAAATTGCAGCAAAACGAAACAACCTAATTTGGCAATAGGCTTCAGCATGCATGCTAGAGCGAGTGTAATTGCTGGGGAAGGGGGTCGCACTTTTTGTTTACTATCTCTGGGCATTCCTTCCCCTAATAACCACTCCAAGTGAAATCAAACCGGCTCTGTATTTGCTCCAAGAGGTGATTAGCCGGGGAAGTTAGGATTTAAAATGGACCTAATTGGGCTGCTCTATTTATGTTAGCTTGAGATTTATCATACCATTTGTGATTCATTTTAAATGGATTAGCCCTACGCATTCTATTTCTGAGTAACTGTGCTTGTAATTGGAACATGCAAAGCAACAGATTGGTTTAGTTGAATAGTTTCATAATTTAAATGGTTTTCCATTTGCACAACAACAAGAGTGCAATGTCCCTCTTTTGTTGTCATAAGAGACATGAAGACATGTCCACTGCCTGCTGGCAATTGTGCTGAAAACACCCACTTTAACATATCCACACACACAGACACACACACACACACACACACACACACACACACACACACAGGGGTGGACTGGGGGGAAAAAGTGGGCCGGGGATTAATTGACCGACAGGCCCACTTAATGCGCGGCATGTATCGGCCGGCCGGGGACGAAAGTATGTTACTTAACAAAAAACCCTATGCATTTTATGTTATTTTGGACAATTATTCATATAGTAATCACATTACCTGAGCCCTTGAGTTGCCTATAGCAAAATAGTTACAGCATATATTTAGTGATTTTAATGTTAACAGATCATTGATGCAATAACATTTTGACCCAATTTGCCTGACTTGATGCATGGAATAAAACATGGGCGTAGGAAGCATCCTCAATGTGGGTGAGACAATTTAACAGGGGGTTTGGGCAGGTGGGTGGACCTCACCTCCTCTAGGGGGGTCCAGGGGCATGCTCCCCCGGGAAGATTTTTTTTTGTACAAATGTTTGGCATAATTAAGTTTTTTTTTTTTAAATCTTGAAGTTAAAAGCATCAATCTGGAGCACTGAGAGCAAAATTACGGAGAAATCGTTTTTCCGCCAAGAAAACGATCCTTTATATGCCGGATTAGAAACATTTTGTCATTAACAGATTTTCACGGGAATGATTGACTGATTGGCTCTGAAGTCATCATCACATATCTTGGTAAGGGTGTGTTTTTCTCACAGCCATACACAGAGCAATATGCGTTCACTTGCAGTCCGTTACTGTAGAAAGGTGTTTGTCACCCATCTTTGCAAGCCTGTGGATATGCTCTGAAGTCTAACTGTTGTTAGTGCTGGTGGTCTCATTGGGAAACTAATATTCTCTTTATATCGAAGACATTCACTAGTTAAATTGTTCCTGTTACTACTATGTTATTTAGGATACAATAAACATTTTTAACTGTAATCCGTCACAGTTACAGAAAAAAAGACGTAATCAGATTACAGCTACATTTCTAAAAATGGGGATTACTACCAGGATTACAATGCTACAGTGCAGTTTAACATTGAGATCGATATATTACGAGGCTCATGTGCACACAGTACAACACTTCACGAGACTAACAACACCAGCAAACTCTAGCTAATCTTCCAGTCATCACGGACATTTGGCCAGTTATTGAGCACATGGGAGAAACAGCATTAAGTGCAAGCTTTGCCTGCCAGCTGTGAAATGTAGCATTTAGGGGTAAATCCATCTACTAACCTGTCTACTACTACTGATGTTACTCGCTACTGAAAAAAATCAAGTTTGAGTGTATGTTTGGATAGCATACCTAACAAAGTATATTTACGTGCATAATGACCGCTATTAATCTGACAAGTGATTATCATAATGAAGGAAGGAATACCTGGAAACCAATTGAACATTGAACAGACATAAACATTATATTAGGCTAAACAAGTTTAACAGCACAAATTAATATTAGTTAGTAAAGTGGTGGACGGAACATAACTTGCTTAAATACTTCTTCATCAAACTCAGTATTGGAGTCCAATACTTGGAATAGTTTGCATATTGATATTGACATATTCCAAAAGTAGCGGAAAGTAATCAAGATTCATACTTTTAATGTTGGGTTGATTAAAATAAATTACTGATTACTTTTTTTAACAGGTAATTAGTCACAGATTTTACATTTTTATGACATGCTAACGCTTCATTACCAATATGCAAATTGTTTGGTATTTAAACATACTAAGGCCTACTTTTAGCACAATATACTGCAAGTCAAATGTAAGCTACAGGCTTTTTGGTTTATGGATGACAGCAGATTTCACATATTTTAACACACACACAAGTGTTTGCTGGGATAACAAAGCTCACTTAAATCTCAAATATGTCAGGCAAAATCCTGTGTAAGTATGTGTAAAACGATGCACTCGAATTATGACTCGTCACACATGAATAAATATTTCTTATTTAAGTGGCATACACCACCAAGTGCACAACCCACATTTGATTAAACACAATAATCTATTGTTAATAAATTGTAAAAGCTACATAGTGTATCAGCAAAGTGTATATGATGTTATACACTATGTGCCTGGAAGAAAAACATTTGTTGAGTATCAACAAATATATCTTTATAGCTTCCTGTTATCCCACTGCAGCCGTACAAGGAGACCCCCCCTCTGGAGCTGTTTGCTGGGCGTGATGAATTGGCTGAACGCTTGAACCCAAAGGCTGGCAAATGATCAGTTAATTAGTGGTTGATAGATGACAGAACTCATTTTTTTATTTGTGCTCCAAAATACAGAAAAACAAATAATAGACATTTTGTTTTAAGGTACAAATCTGTTTCCTCCCCTGCCATTTGCTTTACTTAGGTAGATTGTGCCAAATAAAAAATAGCAAAATGACACTTCATTCACCTTACCATATTTTCCCCTGCTACATAAATGTTTTGTGAAACATGTCCTGGACTGATTTTGAGTCATTCATGTTTCAGCAGTGAGGGAGTTAGAGGAAACAGCAGCATGTATGTACATTCATTACGGCAGACTTGGCATGTGGAGAGAAATAATGTGTTTCAGCTCAGTGAGTGACAGAACAAAGCACATACAGTATTGGAGCTGGTCTTGGAGGGCTGTGGCTATTTGCTGAAACATTTGAGCTGGAGTTTTATGTGACAAAATCATCACAGGATTTGAATTCATGCGGCTTGTGTTTAAAGATTAAGAAAACAGTTAGTGGGAAATTAAAGCAATCCAACTAAATATGATTAATTTCACCGTTGTGCATTTTCTCCTTGAGACATATCTTTTGAAAAGTCTTATCGAGGACATATCATTCATCACTTTAGAATTAGTACCAGCGACAAAAACAGCAAAACAGGCTGTCCAGTGAGCAGAGACCTTGCAGACCTGAGAGTTTATCATTATGGTCGTTCCAAGTCCCTGAGCGATATCACTCATGTTTGCTGGCCCACAGATCTGCAGCTTCATGTGGAGGCTTATCGCTGTCGGGCAACCTAGAACCACACAAAGCCTCTTCCTGCAACGGAACAATCCACACTCAAGCTTCCAAATGGTTGTATCAAAAGCTGTTTGTGTTCAAGTTTCTGGGTGCTCAGAAGCAGCATGATTCATTCATCGCTTATGTCAGGAGAATAATTGTCATTATTTCATGGTTAGTTTGACATACGGTTCATATTCACAAGGCAGGAGTTGAAATGAGCAAGCTAAGGAATAGTGAAAATATGGTAGGAGGTCGGCGTGTGTGTGTGTGTGTGTGTGTGCGTGTTTTAGGGGAGGGGTCCTGACCATGCCTCTCAGCCGTTTCCTTCAAACAGCAATCAGGCAGAATCAAAGCAGCTGCTCTGTCCTTGAATTTTCCAATTGCACTAATCAAGTCAGTTTAACGGCTTCACAAGCTGCTGCACTAAACTGCGTAACACACACACTTACACAGACTAGCTGCTGTCGGCTCAGGCCACCATTCTACAGTCCAGTCAGAGATAATAACACTTATTATTTGGGCCTGTTGGAACACGTGTTGAGGAGAATGGAAGTGTTGAAATGTGGACTGTTAAAGATTCACACAAATCATCAGTGGAGCATAAAAATGCGATACTGTGGTGGGTAAGGGAAATGATTCTCCTTGACCTGTTACTCTGCAGCAACAATTGTCTCTATTGTATACGACCATTCCAGCCTAAACAACATAGGACTAATCCCCCAATTTCCATTCACTCCGATGACAACAATTCAGGTTCATCTTGTGTGTTGAGAGCTGGGAGAGAAAACAAAGCTAATTGTTCTGACTGGCCTAGAGTTTCAGTAAGCCTGCAAATTTCATTTTGCTGCTCGTTGTGATCACCATTACATAAATCCTAACATTAACCAACACAAAGCGGAGGAAGTAAAAGCACACAGAAAGTGTTTCAATGTGGTCTGGCTGCGCAGCCTTGGCCCTGGGAGAGACTTCCTCTGTGAAGTATTTAATGTTGGAAGCTTTCCCTCTCAAAACACAGAGCACCTGGGACAACAGCGTGCTCCAGAGCCGGTGTTAATCAGCAGCAATGCAGACTGGCAATCAGTGGTACCCACAAGAATACAATTAAAACGGTATGCCGGCTCTCTATACAACCATGCCGCCTTACTTATGAAAACAAAAATTACAGCTAAAAACGGCTCTAAACATTTGGTAGAAGCTGTGTGGTACATCCCAAGAAAAACGTCTTGATTGCTAAAAGTGTTTCAAAGACTTTGGTTGGAAACCGGATAAAAGAGGGGGAAATCAGCAGCTTTAAAAGCATTCTTTGCTCCACTGCAAACAATTATTTTCTTCTGTTTCATTCAGAGCAAACACGTCCTCTGGATTTTGATAAGTGTCACTTGACATTACTGGAGAGGATTTCAGAGGTATGCTTGATTACTTTCACTTGCACTTCCACTGAAGATGGGCAGCAAGCTAGGGGTAAGCGGGGGGAAAAGATGAAGTGATCAACAACTCACCTGTGTGTTCTGTTAATACCAGGTGCTATTTTGTACAAATGTTTGGCATAATTAAGTTTTGACTTTAAGTTGCTCATGATAACTTTTGAACCCGTCAACTGTAGCTGGCTTGAAGTGTTTATTTTTGTTTTAAATACACAATCTTAACCGATCGAACCACAAGAACGTTCCTCTCTTTTCTTCCTGGTCCAACTGTTCAAAGGCCCGGCATAGCACTTCATTAGCAAGCCACGCCATGACTGTTTATCTTAGCACAGATAAAGCAGCCTTCAACATCAAAGATCAATCATTACATTGACAGAAGTATTTGAACTTCTCAATGTACCTATAATGATTTAATTTAATGTTACGGGCTACTTTATTTTTGTAATGTCTGGATTGGCTTAACGATAGTTCCTTTAAAATGGTGGGCTGAAAGAATCTACAATGCTCTCAAGAGCTAAGGGGAACTGCGTTAAGCTGCTGAGCCATTTCCTTACACATATTAGTGCAGCTTTAAGAGGTACAACTCAGGGGAGTTACAGTTGTCATGCATCTCATCACCTTAGTAGGATCCTGACATTAAATATTTCCATGACTTGAAACCTAATTAATTTAATGTTATATTATGATGAGATATATAACCTCAGAACAGGCCAAACTGCAGGCACTTCTTTCTCAACATTGCAATATGCAAAAGGCTGAGGACTAATGGCCTGCTTAAAAGTGCACACTGGCATTGTTTTAAAGTGGTCAGTTTTGTCATTAAGTGAATGCTTGTCCACAGTTGGGTCTAAACACAGAGCCTTTTATGGAGTTAGCCTAATTAGTGTGACCATTAGCCTTAATGGGGAGTAATGGCCAGTTAGATGTTATTTGGTAAAACAACACGCTAGAGGCTGGAGGTGTTTTATTACAGCTCTATATTGGGCTCATTTCTGGAAGGTAAAGAATGTTTCCAGATTTCAGGCGAAACTGGCCGTGCACTAATTCAGTTTCCACAGCTAGCAGAGCAGGGACCACCCACCAAGAAGGATACTTGCTGTATGATTATAATTTCACTCAGCGTTATCCTCACTGGCCTACTAAACTTGACTGTAAACTCTTCTGGTCAGTTTCTGTCACGCTAAAATGTGTGGAGCTGTTAATATTTTTAGAACAACTTTACATATTATTCTTTTTTTAAAACATTGCAGATAACCTGGTGCATTTATTCACAGCAATGCATGAGCAGATTCAACTAAACACTATTTGACCAAAGGGCTCCTTCAGGGAATCACACCACTCATCTTTGCAGGATTTATTGTAACAAGACAAAACAAACAGAGTATATTTCACTAAGACTTCAATCCTAGTGATGAAGTGTTTCATTTAGCAGGGGTTTGTAAAATGAAGCCTGTGAACACAATAACCCTTGGCACTGATGTGATGGGGACCAACATGAAATGTTTTTAATATTTGCTGTTAAAATCACAAATGGGCAACCTGGGCAACGAAAAACACACTGTAACACAACTTGACTGAAGTGTAAGTTCCTCTAAGAATGATTTCCAGATCCTGCAGTAATCACCATTTCCAGGGGAATTCCTTCACACCAGAGCTTCTGTAAACATAGCCAATAACGAGCTAATTGCTTTACAGGGTGAATGATAACCAGCTATTTGGCTGCGGTGAAGTCTTAAGGGTGAAGTGTTCATACTGTGTCACTGCATACTGGGTCCAGGAGATTTATAAACATCTACTAGTAGTTTAATTCTAGTGTCAGTGTTTGGCCAATTTCTTTACACAGGCAATTTTTCTTTAGCTGAATACCGTCCGTATCTCTGAACCATGGTTATGGCTAGAAAGGATCCGTCTAGTGTAAATATGACGTCACGTTCTCGTTGTAACTCTCGTTGTAATTGGAGCGGCTCGGAAGCGGTTGGAAAGGGTCGGGGTGCAGGACGCGGGAAGATCGGCCAATCGCGGGTCTGAGAAGAGGAAGGATGGATGACAGACAAGTTCGTCAGTTTAAATGTCTAGAACATTTAAACAATAGTTTGAGCATATATGAGGAGGAAACAAAGACCACATTTGTATCAACAAAGAAGGACAAATGTTTTGGCTAAAGAGGTGAGTTTATAATTGATGTCAGCTTTTAAACTTTAAAGGTTGACTAAAAGAAGGCAAATAAATAATCATGTTGTCCTTCTCAGATTTGAATTTGAATTTGAGCTGAATGTTATGTTCTCCGATGGGCACCGGAAGTACAACACAAACCTTCCACAGTACCTCCAAAACAGGCCACGTGCCATTGCACAACACATCCTGGACAGACACTGTCGGTCACTCGACTACGAGAGAAAGGAGTGTTCTGTGTGAAAAGCCTGACAACATCAGCCACACACCTGGTGTCTTTTGGCCGCGGTTCCATCAGTCCATCATGTACCTGCCAAGACTGGCAAAGAAATGTACTGCCCTGCACTCACTTTTGTGTGGTGTTCAACACAATTGAAGGTTGTGGTTGGGAGAGTCTCAGTGACACCTAGAGGGAAAACCCTCTGTCTTCTCTGGATGTTATTTGCTTAACTACATCCCAAACAGATTCAATCACTCCCACCGAGGATGCCCTTGTCTGCATGGAGGACACCCCGACACCCCTGTCTGCACGGAGGACACCCCCAACACCCCTGTCTGCACGGAGGACACCCCCAACACCCCTGTCTGCACGGAGGACACCTTGAACTCGATTCATGACTTCATTTCATTGTTAAAACCTTCATATAAATCTAATTACAGACTGGATTCAAATTAGGATGTCACACAGAACTGCAAATGCAAACTACCGAGACAGATGACTAATGTTCAGTCAATAAACTACAAGATGCTAGTGGTGAAACAATGTTAGTGCTGTATCAAATACTGTAAGTGAATCGAGAGCGACTGTGCTAGTTTCAGTAGTAATTGTACAATGTCAGTTGCGTCTAACAATAGTAGTGAAGAGACTAATGAAAGAGGAAAGAATGGTTGCTGGGGACAAGTGGAGATTAGATTAGACAGGATGATTATTGCACAGGTGTGCCTTAGGCTGGCCACAATAAAAGGTCACTCTGAAACGTGCAGTTTTGCTTTATTGGGGGGGTCCAAAACCCTAGGGTTAAACCCTAACCCTAACATGTCACCCATTGAGCATGTTTGGGATGCTCTGGATCGGCGTATACGACAGCGTGTTCCAGTTCCTGCCAATACCCATCAACTTCGCACAGCCATTGAAGAGGAGTGGACCAACACTCCACAGGCCACAATCAACAACCTGATCAACTCTATGCGAAGGAGATGTGTTGCACTGCGAGGCAAATGGTGGTCACACCAGATACTGACTGGTTTTCGGACCCCCCCA